>NC_061113.1:228034122-228068111 GCF_002878395.1 Capsicum annuum
TACTGATACTTGGGTGTAAAGATACTAGTTGAGGCTTGTAATATTTTGTTCTGGTGAATGATTGTATTTTTATGATTATAGTACAAAAAGAGATACAATTAGATTTGAATTACTTGTGGGGTGGATATTCGTACACATACTACCTTACTTACATAAATTTTTATATCTTGATGGTATTGGTGGCATGCAAGCGATCTTTATTTTTATAGATATTATTATGGTGGTCTTATCATTCCGTATGGCAATTCTTTTATTTTCTATTAAGGATTTTTGGTTAGTTGAAGTTGGTATTGTAGTATAATTTGCTTATTGATGGCCTACATGTATTTTCCTTCTTGTTGGGTTAGGAATCAACGTGTACATCAGCATTACATGCATTGCATTTTATAAAGTTATGTAACATGAATTCAATTGTTGTTATTAGTTCTGTTTGTGGTCTATGGAGGCTTAGTTAGTCACTAGTGTCATAGTGACATAAGAGTTGGGAACAAATAGAGATAGTTGTGAAATTTCAACAATAAATTATCATGTTTTAACTGGGACAGTTGTATGAGCTGAACTAGGGGAGGCAAGATTCTCGAGACTATGGTTTATTTGGTTATGATTATTTTTCACCACATTACATTCATTCTCATATGATAGTGGCTAGTTGACATTAGCCGATCCTTTGGGGGGTTTAGGTGTATATGAAAAGGTTAACATAACTAAAATTAATCACGTATTGAGAAAGCATAGGGTTTAGTAAGCACAACATAGCTCATTGAGTAGATCTCTATTTTAAGTATCAAAGTATGTTCTTAAAAGTTAATACATAGATCTAATAGTTTTATTTTCATGACAAAAGTTGGTTTTGCTGTTACAGATCCAAAATAGGGGATGCAAGATAGGACAAGTTCTATCCAATTTTCTAATTTAGAAACCCACTAAGTGCAAAGTTAGTATTTTAGTGACATCTTCTTGTAGAAAATGTACTTTATGGTGATTCTAAATTCTTTTCAACCGTAAGACTTATACTTACAACTTTCGTGAAGGCTATAAATCTTGATTCCATCATTTATTCCAAACGAAGTTACAACACTACTAAGTGGAGCTGTCCTGATTCACTATTTCTGAGGGTTTAGTGAAACTAGTGCAAACTAAGATTTATTTTGGGACTAATCTTGATTTATATTAGATTGAGAGAACTATGGAAATTCAAGTGATATTTAATTGTGTGTCGAGGATGCACGCACTCATTTATAATCTGGGAAGACTGAAATACTTGTTTGGGTTATGGTTAGAACTTTTCAAGCTATGGTTGAGTTGCTTATGTGTTAAAAGACAAGGATTCATGTATAAACTTGAACTTATGCTCTTATTACCTGCATATATTTTTTTACATGTTCATTTTATCATAAGCTCCAATTGTCTAATTGATTGTTTACTTTAATTGGTTCACACAATCACATGTTTCTTTAATTTAATACCACATGTCATATTAGAAAAATGCGACCTTATGGAGTCTTTGTTGGTTTAATCATATGATTTTATGTCCTTAGTTAGAATGTGCAAATATTCTTAATTGGAATTTATCCACGTGCCTCAGTAGTTTCCATGCTTATGTATCCTTTTTACTTATCGTATAGTAAGCATTTATCATACATTATATTGTGCAAACATCTTTATTTGAGAAGTTATGTGTCGACATTTAAAATGCGCACATTTGGAATGTTTAGTTTTGTTTTAAATGAACTATCTACTAAACAGAACTATTTTCTCCCTTTTTACGCAACGTAGTGGATCATTTATAGCCCTAAAATCTTTATCCTCACACTTATTCATTGCTCAGTTGTGTATGTTCACTATGTCCAATAATGTTTATTGAATCCTATAAGTTCTAGAGTATCACTTAAAAGTCTCTTTTTATTCCCTATATCATTGTTATTACCTCAACGTATTTTATCAATATATCTACATCACATGTCTTTAGTTCTAACAGCTCAAAAGAATTATGATTACCAAAGTAGATATGTCAAAAGTTAAATAAGCTAAGTAACTCAAATCTGTAGTTATGGCTGGCAGCCTAAGGGGTTCTGATACCTAGCATAGGGCCTATCTCAGTTGATGTATTTATGGGTGACAGTGTCGGGGTTACGATATCTAGCATGGGCTGATCCTGATTGATGTATTTGTGAGGGTCTTCTTCTTCTGATCAGCGAGTCGTTATATGGCATTTTACAAATTTAATAAAGCAAGGAAATCTAAAATAAAGTAAAGAATATAATGTACATGAATCCACAATTATAAAAAAAAAGGTAGTCTTTTGTCATTATCCAAATAGTTACATGTGGATATCCGATTTCATTTGAGGTCTTGTTTTGCATATGGTCATGGTCATTTTATGGCTTATATACTCAGTACATTCTTTCATACTAATGTTCCTATTGCCCGGGGACGCTACATTCATGCATGTAGGTTATTAGATTTAAGGGGTCCTTGCTGATGTGTATAATGGAGTTCAGCTGATGATTGGTATGTTTCATTCTTTTCAGAGTTGCTAAGTATAGAGTTTACCTTGGCTGGTATATAGTAATAAGTTTAAGGGGTGTTTCCTCACTAGGGATTGGCAATATTTTTCAATTCTAGAGGCTTGTAAGCAATTGTTGCTGTGGGTCAGATAGTCAGTTAGAGTTCAATTATCCTTATATTATATGGTTTTCTTGGTTGCATTTATGTTTATCCTACTGGTGTTCCTTTCTCAAATTCAACTTTGCCTTGATGGCCCACTAATGTTATTTGGTTAGATTTCAGTTGATTCATTCAGTAAGGTATGTCACCAAGTACCAGTTGCGCCTTCATGATTTTGGATTGTGATAAAGTTGGTATCAGAGCACCATCGAATCCTAGGGAGTATACAAGCCGTGTTAAGTAGAGTCTTGCTTATGAGTGTGTCATGCACAACACTTATAATCAGGAGGCTACATGACATTTAGGATATGTTGTCATTCTATCATCTTTTAGATCGTGCTACAGAGCTAAATCCTATGAGTTTTGATTTTCTAGATCATGTATTTTATTCCACATTCGAGGATGAATATTCCTAAGGGGAAAGAATTTAATACCCCAAGTGTTTACGGGTGTTCTTCATCCGGAGACGATGATTTACAAGTAAATATTTTATCATTTTACTAGAAAAATATGCATGATTGGGGAACATGTGATTAAATTTGAAGGTGAGAATAATTTATTTTTATTGTCTTCCGAATATTTCTTAGATTTTAATGGAAATAAAAAGATTCCTTAGTTACGATAGAAGTGTTACATAATTTACCGTTATTTTAACAAAGATAGTTACTCTAATAATGTTGATAAATTATAATTACAAGAGGTAGACTTTGTTCAAAATAATATTTTCTATTAATTGTGATATATTTAAAAGGCTAAAATTATTTTACCATGAACATATACCATATTCGAATGCATACATAATAGGGTAGATGATTTTTGTTATTAAAGGTTGCCACCTACCCTCCACGTGGGGATGTAAGTTACAGACAACAATTATATAGTAAATAAGGTGGCAGCAATTTGTATCATTTCATAATTTAATAAGTTAGTAGATAAATTTTTTTCCTTATACACATGTTATTTTTAATCTATTTTCATAAATAATGACTTTGATACCATTCTGAAGAGTTACTATATGCATATGGATTCTCATTTATATATTTCGTTCAAAGTACATATGAGTTTATTTTCTTTTAATCTAAATGCTCTTGGATGGAAGTTTCTTTAGTTATTATGGGCAAATAAATGTTGTTTATACTACATACTTATGAGGATCATGATTGAGAAGATTTAGTGAAACGAAAAAAATGTTAGAAAATTTTTATTAGATCTTTGAAATAAAAACTCAGCTATCTTCGTCAAGGTGTTTGAGCATGGATTTGAGGTACGTCAAGGATATTTCTTTTTGTTTCACATGGTTTCATAAGATTTGTATCTTTCAAGTCTGTTGTACTATCAAAAGTGTTGATTATTAAGTCTCTCTAAATTGGGGTTGGATTTTTCTTGTTAAGAATTCTTATCAATTATACCGACTCCTGTCGAGTTAAGAATTCAGGGATGATATATACCTGATTTCGATTATCGAGAAATAATCTTTTTTTGTTTCTTCACTGTTTGATCCCTGGTGACATGCATTGTAATTTACAAAAGGATTATAGTAGCGTTAGCAGGATTAATGTAGAATTTCAATCTTATTAAGATGTACGTTGGTATTTTTCTTATTAAGAATTCCTATTGATTATACCAACTCCATGTCGAGTTAAAAATTCAGGATGATATATACCTGGTTGTGATTATTGAGTAATAATCTTTTTTTGTTTCTTCACTATTTGATCCCTGGCGATATGCGTTGTAATTTACTGTAGGATTATAGTAGCATTAGCAGGATTAATATAGAATTTTGATCCTTAGTAAGATGTACCTTGAATATGATCTCTGCAAAATTTCTTTGAAATTATTAACTTAGCTTTAATTAGTAATTTACTACTCTTTTTGAGCAAATTTCACAAAAGTGCATATTTTCTTTTATCTAATTTCATTTTATCTCAACCAGATGTTTGAATTTCTCTATTAGGAGGGGAAACTAAACTAATTCTCTAACAATTTAGACTACTCCCATTGACTAATCCCTCTTTCATATTTGAGCCATTTTGGAAATTATGTCCTTCATATTTAATGTAATAATGTATCTAGACATAAATGTAAGCATTTGGACACGATCATTATCCAGGAAATGATTTTCTAACTATGATTTATCAGAACAAAAAGTTGTAATTATATTCTATTTCGTACCCGATACCAGTCCAAGAAGGCAAGATAATTGATATAAAAGTAAGGGCGACCTTAGGCTTTTTGTTTTCTATTTTGAGTAGATATTCCACACCCCTTTGGATTTATAGAGGCTACTGATACTTGGGTGTAAAGATACTAGTTGAGGCTTGTAATATTTTTTTCTGGTGAATGACTGTATTTTTATGATTCTAGTACAAAAAGAGATACAATTATATTCGAATTACTTGTGGGGTGGATATTAGTAGACATACTACCTTCCTTATATAAATTTTGATATCATGATGGTATTGGTGGCCTGCAAGCAATCTTCGTTTTTTTTAGATATTATTATGGTGGTCTTATCATTCCATATAGCAATTCTTTAATTTTCTATTATAAATTTTTGGTTAGCTGAAGTTGGTGGTATGGTATAATTTGCTTATTGGTGGCCGACAAGTTCTACTCAATTTTCTAATTTAGAAACCCACTATGTGTAAAGTTAGTATTTTAATGACATCTTCTTGTAGAAAATTTACTTTGCGGTGATTCTAAATTCTTTGCAACTGCAAGACTTATACTTTCAACATTCGTGAAGGCTATAAAGCTTGATTCCGTAATTTATTCCAAACGAAGTTACAACACTACTTAGTAGAGCTGCCCAGATTTACTATTTCTGGGGGTTTAGTGAAACTAGTGCAAACTAAGCTTCATGTTGGGGCTAATCTTATTTTATATCAGATTCAGAGAACTACTGGAAATTCAAGTGATATTTAATTGTGTGTCGAGGATGCACACACTCATTTATAAACGGGGGAGACTTGAAATACTTGTTTGGATTATGGTTTGAACTCTTCAAGCTATGGTTGAGTTTCTTATGTGTTAAAAGTCTAGGATTCATGTATAAACTTGAACTTATGTTCTTATTACCTGCAGATATTTTTTACATACATGTTCATTTTATCATAAGCCCCAATTGTCTAATTAATTGTATACTTTATTAGGTTCACACAATTATATGTTCTTTTAGTGTAATACCACTTCAACCATATTACATGTAACGACTCGAAATCATCTCCCGGGATGTCACACGGTGCTTAGGGCTACGAGTATCACCAAGCTAAACCTTTTAGCCGGTTTCTACCAAAGATACACAATTCAAGATGAGGATAGACTCAACACTCATATAGTCATATCATGTGAAGGAAATAAGGAAAAGATATCCGGTCCATAAGACCACAACATAGAGAAATCTCAACAAAACCACAATACCGAACCCTCGATACATCCTAAGTTTGATACTAGTCTGACAAGTCTCTACGAATCAAAATCTAGAGAGCCGTTGGGACAGGTCCCTAACTGAGTCGAAATGAACTGAAGGTAAAATATAGTCTCTCAAGTACAGTAAATATTTGAAGATCGGCCCTTGAACCATGAGGACTCACCACTGTAGGTAATGTAGGCAAGGTACTCGAAGAGTCATGGGCGAGGGTGGGACTGAGCACCTGAACCTACATTATGACATAATGTAGCACATAGACATATATGTGAATTAGTACTTTGAATGTACTGAGTAAGCGGGGGTGAATGCACATATATAAAACAGTAATAGTTGTCTTCATTCAAATCATGCATGCATAATGATATGACTCACATAGCTTGAATAAATATAAAATGTAAAGCTCATAAATCATGTAGAATGGAGCATGTAATACAAATCTCATTAGTCATCATTATTTGGCTTCAAATTGGAAATCTTCTCTTATTCTCAATTCCCAAAGGCTAAGGAACTTAAAACAATACTTCAACTCATGCATATATCTCATAGAGAGTAAAACTTCCTCAATGCTCAACATTTCATACACCATTTGAAAATATTATGCTTGGAATCCAAAATCATATAACTTGAAAACATACTTGAAGGCATTTCATTCATTTAAGAAAAATATCTCATTTCAAGAACACACCTTAGTTAGGGAATATCTTTGCAAATAAACCATTTAGGAAAATAGCTTATAGGGAAGGAAAATAAACATTTTATCTCAAGTTCAAAAGGCAAGGGAGGTTCTCATAACCGACATAAACTACGCGAGCTACATGAAGTCCAACATTTATCCTTCTAAGGAAGAGACTCCACGTTAGGGAGGAGTGTCATACTCTTTCAAAGGAGTATAAACCCGGTCTAGTGATCACCAAATGAAAATTGACCTCGGGCCTACATAATAAAATCAGCCTCAGGCCCACATAATATAATCAGCCTCAGGCTCACTTAATAGTAGTATAATCAGCCTCAGGCTCACATCCTATGGTGACACATAGTTTATGGGGTAAGAAACCGTAGTAACTTACCTGCGTAGTGCTAAATACTAATCCCTTTAGATTACCTGCGCTCAAATCATTTCTCAGTTATCTCAAAATACTCAAATCATCGGTGCCCATAGCATGGGAGTTCATAATTTCATAAGTCTCAAATAGGGATTACTAACCCATAGTTCAATTTCAAGTCGAAGCTTATCAAAAGAATAATATGTATCATATAGATTCATAATTCATGTGAAAATCTGGAAATTTCAGCAATTCATCTCAAAAGCTCATTATAGTCCTAGGTTTCGATATCTCAACAATGCAAATATTAGCTTATTAAAGAGTAAATTCATGGGGTTTATAATCAGCTGTAAATACTCATGAAAACATGTAGAAATCATGCCATTTAACTCTCAATTCATGGTAAATATCAAATAATGCATTCCATAATAATGGGTGAAAAATCCCAATTCAAATTCATGTAGAAACCCCATAATTTCAGAAAAAATCATGATGTAATAAATATTTTGGGCACAAAGGTGAAAGTATTACCCATGTTCAAAACCCCACATACCTTAGATTAGGAGATTGGATGAATAAGCTTGCACTAAACTTCTTTTTCTTACTCTTAGGAAAGTGTTCTTGAAGCTATTGAACTTGGGAGATTCAATTCTCAACTCATTTGCACAATATATGATGAGTTCTTAGATTTCCTGAAGAAGAATTCTTGTTTTTGATTTGGTTTGGATGATAAACGCTATCTCCTTAGTGTTAGATATGGGAAAATGACGCAGATGCATCATCTGGTATATATATAAGGGCCTCAAAGAATGGAAAAGATCGAAATACCCTTTTTAAACATGGGTTTAAAATTTATGTGGAACGTCTAGTGGTGGGATCCGATAGGCCATTGGGGGTCCAAAGGTCCATCGAAACTGGCCGTTGAAAATGTTCCAAAACATCAGTTTCTGCCTTGATGTCGACGGTGAGGGACGACAGTCCGTCAAGCATCCGATGGTCCATTGGACCTCTTCGTCAAACATTTCTAGAGAATGAACCCACTGCCTCCCTATGATGGTGGACCTCGATGGTCCTTTGAATGTCCAACGGTCCATCGGACCACTCTGTCGCACTTGGGAAGTCCAAAATCGGACTATTTTCATAAAACGGCCATAACTTCTTCATCTGATGTTAGATTTTGTTGAAATTGGTATCGATGGAAAGCTTATTCAATGATCTACATGAATCATGCCACTCAAACATTTGTGGTCCAGAATCATTCCTCACTGGACACGTCCTACGGCTCAAACTACGAGGAAACTTTGCAGGACCTTACATTAGAATAATGTGACCTTATGGAGTCTTTGTTGGTTTAATCATACGATTTTGTGTCCTTAATTAGAATGTGTAAATATTCCTAATTGGAATCTATCCATGTGACTCAGTAGTTTCCATGCTCATGTAACCTTTTGACTATTATCGTATAGTAAGCATTTATAATACATTATATAATGCAAACGTCTTTATTTGAGAAGTTATGTGTCACCATTTGAAATGCATACATTCGGAATGTTTAGATGTGTTTTAAATGAACTATATACTAAATAGAACTATTTGATCCCTTTATACGCACCGTAGTGGATCATTTATAGCCCCGAAGTCTTTATTCTCACACAATTTCATAACTCAGTTATGTATGTTCACTATGTCCAATAAAGTTTATGTTTTTTGAGTCCTGTAAGTTCTAGAGTATCAGATAAAAGTCTCTTTTTATTCCCCATATCATTGTTATTGCCTCGAAGTATTTTATCACTATATCTACATCATATGTCTTTACTTCCAACAGCTCACAAGAATTATGATCACCAAAGTAGCAATCTCAAAAGTTAAATAAGCTAATTAATGCAAATCTATAGTTATGGGTGGCAGTCCAAGGGGTTCTGATACCTAGCATAAGGCTAATCCCAGTTGATATATTTATGGGTGGCAGCATCGGAATTATGATATCTAGCATGGGCCGATCCCAATTGATGTATTTGTGATGATCTTCCTCTTTTGAAACTGATCAGTTAGTCATTATATCATATGTAACAAATTTTATAAAGCAAGGAAATCTAAAATAAAGTAAAGAATATAATGTACATGAATCCACAATTATAAAAAAAAGGGTGGTCTTCTATCATTATCCATATATTTATATGTGGATATCACATTTCATTTGAGCTCTTGTTTTTCATATGGTCATTTTAAACCTAATACACTCAGTACATTCTTTCATACTGATGTCGCTATTGCCCAGGGGAACTATTCATACCTGCAGGTTATTTGATGGAAAGGGTCTTTATTGATGCATATGATCGAGTTTAGATGATGATTGGTATGCTTCATTCTTTTTGGAGTTTCTAAGTCTAGAGTTTAACTTGGCTTGTATATATTAATGAGTTTGAGGGGTCTATCCCCACTAGGGATTGACAATATTTTTTAATTCTAGAGGATTGTAAACAATTGCTGTTGTGGGTCAGGTAGTTAGTTACAGCTCAATTATCCTTATATTATATTTTTTTCTTGGTTTCATTTATGTTTATCCTAATGGTGTTCCTTTCTCAAATTCAATTTGGCCTTGATGGTCCACTAATGTTATTTGGTTAGATTTCTTTATATTCATTTAGTCAAGTATGTCACCAAGTACCAGTTGTGCCTTCATGATTTTGTGGTGTGACAAAGTTGGTATCAGAGCACCATTGATTTCTAGAGAGTTTATAAGCCGGGTTAATTAGAGTCTTGCTTATGGGTGTGTCATA
Organism: Capsicum annuum; assembly: GCF_002878395.1. NCBI lineage: Eukaryota > Viridiplantae > Streptophyta > Magnoliopsida > Solanales > Solanaceae > Capsicum > Capsicum annuum. The sequence continues at coordinate 228,044,043 of NC_061113.1, forward strand.
TACAACAATTATAATCAGGAGGGTACATGACATTAAGGATATGTTGCCATTCTATCATCTTTTAGATTGTGCGATAGAGTTGAATCCTATGAGTTGGATATTCTAGATATATATTTTATTCCACATTAGAGGACGAATGTTCCTAAGGTGGAAGAATTTAACATCCCAAGTGTTTATGGATGTTCTTCATCCTGTGACGATGATTTACCAGTCAAAATTTCATCATTTTACTATAAAATATGCGTAACTCGGGAACATGTGGTTAAATTTGAAGGTGAGAATAATTTATTTTTATTGTCTTCTAAATATGTCTTAGATTTTGATGGAAATAAAAAGATTCCTTAGTTACAATACAAGTGTTATATAATTTACGGTTATTTTAACGGATATAGTAAGTTTAACTATGTTGATAAACTATAATTACAAGAGGTAAGATTTGTTCAAAATAATTTTTTCTATTAATTGTGGTATATTTAAAAGGCTAAAATTATTTCATCACGAACATATGTAATATCCGAATGCATACATAATAGGATAGATGATTTTTGTTATTAAAGGTTGCCACCAACCCTCCACATGGGGGTGTAAGTTATGGACAACAATTTGTACCATTTCATAATTTAATAAGTTAGTAGATAAAGGTTTTTCCTTATATATATATATATATATATATATATATATATGTATGTATGTATGTATGTATGTATATTGTTAATTTTGCTTAGGGATCCATGTATAATACAGAGAAACTGAAACTGCTATTGCTCTTGTTGTATTGATAATGAGTTGATTACATTACACTGTGATGTAGCTGAGTATTTATAGACAATCATATTATTTTCTAGAATCTTATAGTCTAACTAACAAGCTAATTAACTCACTTGGTTATGACTCACCACATGTAACAATATCAACTCTCAGTAACTAACTCAATGAAATAGTAACAACTAAGTAACAAACTAATGCAACAGTGCAACAACTACTTCTGCAGGTTGACTACTTAACTAACTATTTAATTTGTACATTTTATCACCCCCTCAAGCTGAAGGATGCAAGATGTTAAGCACACCAAGCTTGCTTAACAAATGATAATGTTGTTCATGAATGAGACCTTTATTGAGAATAGCAGCCACCTGATGTTGAGTAGGAACATAAACAATTTTCAGCAATCCTGCTTTAATCTTGTCCCTGATGAAATGACAATCAATCTCTATATGCTTTGTCCTTTCATGAAAGATTGGATTAGCTGCTAATTGGATAGCAGACTTGCTATCACTCAGAATATTGATAAGTTTAACAACAGGAACATTTAATTTAGAAAACAACCCTTATAACTATGTTACTTCTGCTAATGCGGTGGCCATACTTCTATACTCTGCCTCAGCTGAACTTCTAGACATTGTATGCTTCTTTTTAGATTTCAAGGACACTAAGGATACCTCAAAAAGTATGACATATTCGGTCATTGATCTCCTAGTATTAGGGCAAGCAGCCCAGTTTGAGTCACACCAGCAAGTTAATTCAGCAGTAGTCTTTGTCTTCATCCATATTCCTTGGCCTATGGTACCTTTTAGATACCTGAATACTCTATTAATAGCTTCCATGTGAGACCTCTTTGGTTGCTGCATGAACTGACTCAAAGTTTGCACAACAAAGCTAATATCTGGCCTAGTGATGGTTGCATATATGAGCTTACCAACCAACCTTTGATATGATGTTGCATCTTAAGAACAACATCTCCACTAACACCAATAATTTTATCAAATTCCACTGAGGTAATTTTTATATTTGACACCAATGATGTCACAACAGGCTTTGCACCAGCAAGTCCTGTCTCAAATATGAGCTCCAGAATGTACTTTCTTTTATTCAGTATAACTCCTTTTGCAGACCTCAATACTTCAATACCAAGAAAGTATTTAAGCTCTCCTAGATCCTGAAGCTTAAACTTTTTGTGTAAGATCTCTTTAACTTCACTTATCATGGTTGCATTGTCCCCAATGATGATAAGGAAATCATCCACATACACTAGTATGATAACCATTTTTGCTTCCTACTTCAAGGTAAAAAGAGAGTAATCATAAGTGCTTTGTCTAAAACCTATCTTGATTAGTGCTGCAGTGAATTTGATGTTCCACTGCCTTGAAGCATATTTGAGTCCATATAGTGATTTGATCAATCTGCGTACACTATGTGGTCCTTCCTTCTGGAACGCTTATGGTAGTTCCATGTATACTTCTTCATCTAGATATCCCTACAATAATTCATTATACACATCCATTTTATACATACACCAACATTTTGAAACTTCCAATGCAACCACACATCTTACAATAACTATCTTTACAACTGGAGAAAAAGTATCATGGTAATCTAACCCTTCTTGTTGACTATAAACCTTGGCTACTAGTCTTTCCTTGAATCTTTCTACATCTCCATTTGCCTTGTACTTGATCTTGTACACCCATTTTGAACCAATAGCATGCTTGTCTGAAGGCAAATCAACAATCTCCCAAGTATTATTGTCTTCTAGTGCTTTGATCTCTAACTTCATAACCTCAACCCATCTTTCATCTTTAGCAGCTTGGATATAATATTATGGTTGAACCTATGCAGACAACAATGATATATATTTTTGGCAATTAGGAGTAATATTCTGATAGGAAAGATAATTAGCAATAGGATATCTTATCCCTTTTCCCTTCCCTAGAATTTCATAATCATTCATCCAAATAGGTTTCTTGATCAGCCTAGGAGTTCTTCTAGGTATATCACTTGGGATGGATTAAGCAGGCATCAAATTAGCATTAATAAGTGAATTTGAAGACAACTTATCTGTAGGTGGAATATGTTGAGCATCCTGAGCAACTATACTTGGTACATCAGATAGTGAGGAAGGGTCTTCTTCATAAGAAGTTGCATCTGTATAATCATCAACACCTAGTTGTTCTTGTAGGAAATCTGAAGGGAATTCAATTCCTGGAACACACCATCTATAGTCACAAATAACTTGTCAGTGGCTAAGTCCATTAACAGATAACTCTTTTGAGTAGAAGAATATCTATCAAGACTTCTGGTTTGGCTCTTTCTAATAGCTTGTCACCCCTTGGTAGTACAGATGTACATCATAGACAACCAATAACTTTCAAATGTGTTAAGGATATAGGTTTAGAAAAGAGCAACTCATAAGGCCTTCTTCCTTCAATAATGAAAGGTAGTCTATTGATTAGATAGATTGCTGCTTTAATATTAAGACCCCAAAATTTAGCAGGTATTTGTGACTAAAATTTAATGGCTTTAGCTACATTTAAAATATGCCTATGCTTCCTCCCAACCATATCATTCTGTTGAGGTGTATATGCACAACTACTCTGATGTATGATACCTAGAGACCTAAATAAGTCATTGTACTGTGGTTGAAAAATTTTGTACCATTATCAGATCTCACAATTTTAATATGTGCATTAAACTATGTCTGTATCATGCATACAAAAGTCTTGAGAGCCACAATTGTTTCAGACTTTGATTGCAACAAATGAATCCATGTGTATCTCCTATGATCATCAACCATTGTTAGGAAATAATATTTCTTGTCCTATGTAGGTATCTTATAGGGTCCCCAAAGATCCATAAGTACAATGTTAAAACACTTAGCAGCTCTAGACTTATTTATAGAAAAGCTTAGTCTAGTCTTCTTAGCTAAGGGACATATATGACAATTATTCAAACCTTCTACATCCTTGTAATGCTTCAAGATTTCTAGTAACTTCAGTACTTGAGCTGATGGATAACCAAGTCTTCTATGCCAGAGGCTACAATCTTGCACAACTACTTCTACTTCTGTTATGCATCTGTGAACCTGAGTCGGAGAGCCTTGTAATTTGTGCTCTGTATACTGTCCTTTAAGAACATATAATCCACCTGTTTCCTTACCAATCCCTTCACCCTACCAATATGAAGATCTTGAAAGACATAGAAGTCAGGGTAAAAGGAAATAAAGAATGAAAGCTGACAAATTATTTTGGACACTGACAACAAATTAAGTTTGAAGTCAAGCACAAACAATACAGCTTTCACAGTTCCATCTCTAAACACATGTGCCTCTCCAATATGAAATATATCCACCTTAGTGATGTGTGAGCAGATGCTAACACATTTAAGGCTTTTAACTAAGAATAATTGCAAAGTCTTAAGCAACTTTTATCATTTTTGATTGTTTTATCTTTGATTTTGTAGTAGAAGACAAGATGCAAGAAAACCAACAAGGATGTAAGCAAAAGACTTAAAATCCAAAGAAAATAGAAGAAAAGTATAGCTGACGACATTCCTAATAAGTCATCAGCATTGTAATAAGCTATTAGTCACCATCAGCCTTAGATAGAGAATGTAACTTAGCTAAAAGGCGTGATGACATTTGGCGATAGGTCATCATTAGTGTGATAAGCCATCAGGTTTGTTATTAGCCTAAAACAGGAAGTGCCAATACTAAAGAAGGAGCTGACGACATTTCTAATAAGTTGTCAGACTCTTGATAAGGTATCACAAAATATCGTCACTTGTCCTAGAAATTACTGAACTCTGTGATTTTGTTTCCATTATTAGTTTGAGGCATATAAATAGAAGCTTTTAGTGTTTCATTCAATATCTTAGACATCTTAGGGCCAAAAAATTATTAAAAAAGAGTTTACCTCTCTTTGGGGGCTCTTAACTTAGAATTTAATTTTCAACTCTTTGATTTAGTTGTGGGAGATTTTTATTGTACTTGGAGGGGAATCAACTTTGGATTTCATATTTTGTAAGTTTAATTGCTTTAAATTATGAATCCAATCATTGTTATCTCTTTCTATCTTATGAGCAACTAAAACCCACAACTAGGGTTGTGGGATCTATGACTATTCATTCATTTATTTAGTAGTTGCTTAGGGTTTGAGTGATTATGGGAAAATATTTATAATTCTTTTGTATTAATTATTTTCTATTGGTTGCAAACAATAGGCTTTTCTTACTATTGATTTGCTTGAGATAAGAAATCAACCCTAGTAAGAAGCAAATTATCAACGATGATTTAGGAAAGGTGAGCTCTCATCTAATGATTAATGCTATAACAAGATTAATCTACTTGAGATAAAATCAATATGAATAGAATGACTTCTTAAGTTCGAGAGAATTAGGGAGTTCAACATCTAGGTAGGTTGAGAAACACTTAGATGGACTGTCAAAACTGATAATATAATGTTTTACGCGTCATGATATCCCAATGCTACAACTATTATTTAAGGGGATTAGTAATCATAGTGATCACAACCCTAATTTATTATTTATCATTGATTTGAACTATTGAAATTTTGGCTTTAAGTTCTGAAGCAAGTTACAACTTTAACATTTGTTTGATCATTGAAAACCCCCATTTTATTTTTTCGTGCCAGTTGTTTGAATTTAACTTGTAGATTTAGTTTCAAACTAGTTTAATCGCCACTCACATTGTTCCCTATAGATTCGACTCCGACTCCAAAGTTGGGTAAATATATTGACGACGACTGCCTTGCACTAAATTAAGTGTAAGTTGAGCGTTATCAAAAATGGCATCGTTGCTGGGGAATAATTCTTCGTATTGAGTTGGTTTGGAATTTTTGCCCACTTTCTTGAATTCAAACTTATAAACATTTGTTTTTAGTTTTCTTTTATTTCTTATGTTAGGTAGATTTTTATTCTAGTTTACTTATTACTATGGCATCGTGGAATGAAAATGAGCTTGGTGGTTGGAAATCTTATCTTGATGATCCATGTCCATATTGTGATGGACCTCACTTTTGGCAAGATTGTAGATATGCTCCCCGGAGAGATATATGCACCATCTTAATCCTACTGGGAGTATGATTGTTATTTATGTGGTGGTTAAGATGAACATTGGGGTGATTTCCCAAATGCCCTGTTCCCCCATTGTGCTAACCCAAATTCTTGTTCTTCTTATGATTTTGATAGGTTTTTTGGTCAAGAAAAGGAAGAACGAAGCACCGAAAAGAGTGGAATTGAAGCTATGCTTCAACTAATATTGGATCATATGGACACAACGAATGATATCATATATGATATATTCAAGACATTAGGGCATTTAACAAGGAAAGAGAAAGGATAGGGGAGATGGATATTGAGGTTAATCATCCAAAACACTCTTCTACATTATGTTTAGATGATATCTTGTCTGTAAAATCATTTAGACTAATCAAAGAGTGTGAAGATGAGGAGCAAGAATCCTATAGTGATGTTGCGCTTGACGTTGAGCAACCCTTGGTGATTTCCCAATCAACCAAACTATTCATGAATGAAGATGCTAGAGATGAGGAAACGATACTAGAGTCGAAAAAAGAAATCAAGTACAATTCTTGTGAAGACGCTAGTCCATTTTGGGATAAATATATTATTATGGATGCTACTCCAAAATTGAGAGTTAGTCCTCATTCGAACCACTTTTTATCATTATGCCTGTGGATGTGATGAAAGTCGAATCACCCAAGAAAATGATGAATTTTGAAAATGAGGAAGAAAATGTTTACATTTTGGAGTTTATCTTCCCAAAAGGGTATACAACAACCCTAATCTTGAAGGCCAAGAAGCTTAAAGATCGATGTCTATTTAGTGGCTTTTTAATATCCTTACTATTGCCTAATAAGCCCACACGAAAGTTTGATGTAAAATTAGGCAAGCGGTTCAACTCTTCGAAGTGGCGTGATATAACATTCCTTATCATGCCCTAACATTTGTCCAACGGACCTAAAAGATGTAAAGATCGAAATATGGGCTGACAATTCAAATTGTCTAAGTGGAGGGATAAAAGATGACTAAATGTTGTCGTGCCGAAACACAAAATTAGGCACTTCTTGGGAGGCAACCCAAGGTATTTTGTTGTTTTTATTCGTATTATATGATTGAAATTAGATCTTTGCACCCATGGTTCCACAGCCATGTTTCTAACTCTTTCATTTTGGTTTAACGCATTGGGGACATTGCATGATTTTAAGTTGAGGGTGGATTTACTTGTGGGTGTTGATGTCCTCTTAGGGTTTTTGTTGTCGTGCCTCTTTTCCCCAGAGTCTTGTTCCTAGTAGAGCCGGCATGTTTAGGAGTATTGTGTTTGTTTTGTGATTAACGGGGGAAAAATAAGTATCTAGGATAGTTGACATATTTTTATTGATTTTTCTTGGAATGATAAATACCTCTCCAATTGTCTATCTGGTAACTGTGTGATGTACATCTATATGTGACTATTGTTAATATTTTTATGGAATTAGTGCTAGGGACATGATAATCACTTCTAACAATTGCATGAACTGAATAGGTAGTAGCTTGTGATGTACCTTTATACCATGTGTGTGTGAGATGCTACCTCATTCCAGTTGTGTGTTAAATCCAGCACTTGCCCGGTTGGTCTTGCCTTGGTTATAGGATTTTGGTTAGGAAAGAATCATAGGCCGTTGTTGATATTAGCCCACTTTTAGCCTAAATGACCTTCCATGTGTTTAATATCCCTTGATCCTGATTTTGAGCCTGAATGCCTATTTTTTTTATTACACCTATCACCTTCCCATTTATGTCACAATAAACCTGTTTTGGCGTTGGTCCTCCTTGGACATTATGCACTTTGACTTAGGCAAATAGACTAAGTTGAGGGTGGGTATAATAGGGGTGCATGATCTAAAGTGAGTATGAAGAAGGGTAATAAAAAAATATGCAAGGCTAGGAAAAGAATTAGAAAAGAAAAGTTGTAAAAAAAAATTGAATGAATAAAAACTACACCTAGCTTGAATCTGAAAGGGAGAAATAATGTAAATATTGATAAGTGAGACCTTAAAAATAATGTATTACCAAGGAGGATTAGTTAGTTTAAATATCCTTGTGTATCATACTAGCCCCAAGCCTACATTACAAGCTGAAGAAAAGTCCTATAGTGATCCCAACTTAACTATATGAAAGCCTCGGTGATGAAAATAAGGGTAAGCTTATGGTATTTGACATATATTGATTGGAACTTCTTTCTGAGAGTAAGTGTCTCTTGACCGTCCACTCATTAACATACTTGATTACATATATGAGTGAGGAGGGACTTCTTTGTGCAAGGGCTCATCAGTTGCATTGCTAGTGGCCTACTTGTTTGGGTAGTGTAATTTGTACATATGCATAGTTATTGTTGCTAATTTGATGCCATATCTTGATTCCCTTATGTCACATTGTTGATTTTTATTGATATACACTGTTGGGTTTAAAGTGATGGAAAATAGAGAGGGTAATATGTTTTGAACTAAAATTGATGATCAATTGTCATAGGTATCGTATGTGTCTCTTGGTAAAGCATAGTAGTGTGGTTTCATGTAGTTGCTTGAGGACAAGCAATTGTTTAAAGTTGATGTGTAAGTAGATGCTAACACATTTAAGGCTTTTAACTGAGAATAATTGCAAAGTCTTAAGCAACTTTTGTCGTTTTTGATTGTTCGATCTTTGATTTTGTAGTAGAAGCCAAGACACAAGAGAACCAATAAGGATGAAAGTAAAAGAGTTGAAATACAAATCAAATAGAAGAAAAATGTGGCTGACGACATTCCTAATAAGTCGTCAACCTTGTGATAAGCTATCAGAGTCACCGTCAGCCTCAAACAAAGAATAGAACTCAGCAAAAAGTCGTGATGACATTTGGTTATAAACCATCATAGGTGTTATAAGCCATCAGATTTTTCATTAGCCTAAAGCAGGAAGTGCCAAAACTGAAGAAGGAGCTGACGACATTTTTGATAAGTCGTCAGACTCCTGATAAGGCATCACAAAATGTCGTCACCAGTCTGAGAAATTATTAAATATAAATAGCAGCTTTTAGGATTTCATTCAATATCGTAGACATCTTGGGGCAGAAAAATTATTAAAATGGAGTTTGCCTCTCTTTGGGGGCTCTTAACTTAGAATGCAATTTTCAACTCTTTGATTTAGTTGTGGGAGATTCTTTTTGTACTTGGAGGGGAATCAACTTTGGATTTCATCTTTTTTAAGTTTAATTTCTTTAAATTATGAATCCAATCATTGTTATCTCTTTCTATCTTATGAGCAACTAAAACCCATAACTAGGGTTGTGAGATCTATGGCTATTCTTTTATTGATTTAGTAGTTGGTTGGGGTTCGAGTGATTATGGGAACATCTTGATAATTCTTTTGTATTAATTATTTTCTGTTGGTTGCAAACAATAGGCTTTGCTTACTGTTGATTTGCTTGAGATAAAAAATCAACACTATAAGAAGCGAATTATCAACGAGGAGTTTGGAAGGGTGAGCTCTCATCAAATGATTATTGCTGCAACAAGATTGATCAACTTAAAATAAAATCAGTATGAATAGAATGACTTCTTATGTTTGAGAGAATTAGGGAGTTCAACATCTGGGTAGGTTGAGAAACACTTAGATGGACTATCGAAACTGATAATCTGATGTTTCGCGCCAGTCATGAGAACCCAATGCCATAGCTATTATTTAATAGGGATTAGTAATCATAGTGATCACAACCCTAGTTTATTCCTTATAATTGATTTGAATTATTGAAATTTTGGCTTTGAGTTCTGAAGTATGTTACAACTTTAACATTCATTTGATTATTGAAAACCCCCATTTTATCTTTTCATGCCAGTTGTTTGAATTTAACTTGTAGCTTTAGTTTTAAACTAGTTTAATCGCCACTCATATTATTCCCTGTGGATTCGGCCCTGACTCCAAAGTTGGGTAAATATATTGACAACGACCGCCTTGCACTAAATTGAAGGGTAAGTTGCGCGTTATCACTTAGCACTAGTGGGAAGATGTACCTTATCCCTTTTTGATCTATCTACTTTGTAACACCTTAACAGAACATTCTTACTTGCTACAATATGATGTATTGCACCTGAATCCACTATCCATTCCTGTGACATCTGATAAAATAGTGAACAAATAACTTTACTTGCCATGTTGTTGTTGGTATCATGTGTGTCCTTATTTAGCACGTCCATGACTTATTTATACTCCCCATTATTAAATGTTTGACCCGTAGGTAGAATTGCATTGTGAACTTTCTTATTGTTTTCATGACTAGTTGAAGAAGCTTGTCCTGCACCTCCATAGACCTTATCACCAATCACATTGTTGGTGGAATGCTGAGCATGCATCTATCCTCCATACTAATGTCCTTGACTACTATATCCACCATTTTTTCCATAGAATTGAGTATTTCCTCCTCCAGAATTAGAGCCTTGATGCGATCCTTTTGGTTCACCATTATAGCCTCCTCTTTATTTTTGCCTCCAATCAGTAGGATAACCTATCAACTTCTAGCAATTATCTCTGGTGTGGCCATTAAAATAACAGTAATCACATGTTTTTCCTCTGTTGTTTTGTGCTCCATAGTTGCTTACTGAACTTCTACACACTTGCATTGTGATTGGATCAGTCTTTTCATCAATGAAATTTGCACAGGCCAGTTGCTGAATCTCATCCTTAGTTATCGTTGCATAAGCTTGGTGAAGTATAGATGTGATCCCTTTTAAGAAGATCTAGCTTCTTACTTGATCATATGACTCATTCAGTCCACTCAAAAACTATATCAGTCTTCATTCAGATAAGTGATCTGCATAGTCTTTGGACTTTGGACAAACACATGTTGGAGCAGGAACTATTGCATCATACTCACTCCATAGACTCTTTAATTTTGTGAAGTAAGCTGATACTGAATCTGTACCCTGTGACAAGGTATTGATCTCTCTATGTAGTTGTTACAACCTCATTCTATTCACTTTATCAAACCTTTCTTTCAGGTCTTCCCATACTTCAGATGCATTTGTTGCATAAATTATCCCACTGAGAAGCTCTATACTCATAGAACTCATAATCCAAGATAGTACTATAGCATTATATGTTTCGCATTGATCATGTAACTCTTCTCTATATGTATCTTTGCTACATGTTCCTATCACAAATCTGTATTTCCTCTTACCTAGAAGTGCAATTCTCATTGACCTACTCCATACTCCATAGTTCTCAGATCCTACAAGTTTTATTGGTATTAAGGTAGCACTGGATACGTCTGATGCTCCTATGAACAGGGGATCACTAGGATTTATCTTATGTTCCATTTTCAGTTTCAAAAAAAACTTCAGCAATTAAATGTCTATAGGAACAAAAACTCATTGTCTCACTTCGCTACATCTATCAACAATGGAATTGAAAACCTAGAAATTAATCCAATACTTCAGAATCTAAGAAGGATGAACTCAGAAAATTAATTGAAATAATAAATGAACATCTACCATAGATGTTAGCTGAGAATTATGATCGAAGACAACTTCTATCACCTTTGATCGAAGGAGCTTATTGCTACAATGGAGATCTAAACACCATAGATGATTTCTCTTCTCCGGAATCAAGCTAAGGATTTGATACTATGTTAAGTTTGCTCAGGGATCCATGCATAATGTAGAGAAACTGAAACTTCTATTACTCTTGTACTGTGATGTAGCTGAGTATTTATAGGCAATTATATTGTATTCTAGAATCTTCTAATCTAACTAACAAGATAATTAACTCACTATGCTGTGACTCACCACATGTAACAATATCAACTCTTAGTAACTAACTCAATGAAATAGTAACAACTAAGTAACAAACTAACGCAACAATACAGTAGCTACTTCTGCAAGTTCACTACTTAACTAACTACTTGATTTGTACATTTTATCATATATACACACACATGTAATTTTTAATCTATTTTCATTAATAATGACATTAATACCATTCTGAAGAGTTAGTATATGCATATGGATACTCATTTATATATTTCATTCAAAGTACATATGAGTTCATTTTCTTTTAATCTAATCGCTCTTGGCTGCAAGTTTCTTTAATCATTATGGGCAAATAAATTTTGTTTATACATGAATACTTATAAGGATCATGATTGAGAAGCTTTAGTGAAACGGAAAAAATGTTAGAAAATTTTTATTGGATCTTTGAAAGAAAAATTCAACTATCTTCATTAAGGTGTCTGAGCAAGGATTTGAGGTATGTCAAGGCTATTCCTTTCCATTTGAAATGGTTTTGAAAGATTTGTATCTTTCAAGTCAATCGTACTATCAAAAGTGTTTATTATTCTCTCCAAATTGGCGCTGGTATTTTTCTAGTTAAGAATCTCTATTGATTATACCGACTCCACATCGAGTTAAGAATTCAGGAATGATATATACCTGGTTGTGATTATCGAGTAATAATCTTTTTTTGTTTCTTCACTATTTGATCCCAGGTGATATGCGTTGTAATTTACAGTAGGATTATAGTACCATTAGCAGGATTAATGTAAAATTTTGATCCGTATTATGATGTACCTAGAATATGATCTCAGCAAAATATCTTTGAGATTATTAACTTAGGTTTAATTAGTAATTTTACTACTCTTTTGAGCAAATTTCACAAAAGTGTATATTTTCTTTTATCTAATTTCATTTTATCTCACCCAGATGTTTGCATTTCTCTATTAGGAGGGGAAAACTAAACTAATTCTCTAACAAATTAGATTACTCCCATTAACTAATCCCTCTTTCATATTTGAGCCATTGTGGAAATTATGTCCTTCATATTTAATGTAATAATGTATCTAGACATAAATGTAAGCATTTGGACACGATCATTATCCAGGAAATGATTTTCTAAATATGATTAATCAGAAAAAAAAGTTGTAATTATATTCTATTTCGTACCCGATACAAGGCCAAGAAGGCAAGATTATTGATATAAAAGTAAGGGCGACCTAAGGCTTCTTGTTTTCTATTCTGAGTAGATATTCCACATCCCTTTGGATTTATAGAGGCTACTGATACTTGGGTGTAAAGATACTAGTTGAGGCTTGTAATATTTTTTATGGTGAGTGACTGTATTTTTATGATTCTAGTACAAAAAGAGATACAATTATATTCGAATTACTTGTGGGGTGGCTATTCGTACACATACTACCTTCCTTACATAAATTTTGATATCATGATGGTATTGGTGGCCTGCTAGCGATCTCTTTTTTTTTTAGATATTATTATGGTGGTTGTATTATTCCATATAACAATTCTTTAATTTTCTATTATGAATTTTTGGTTAGCTGAAGTTGGTGGTATGGTATAATTTGCTTATTGGTGGCCTACATATATTTCGCTCCTAGTAGGATTAGGAATCGACGTGTACTTCGACATTACAAGCATTGCATTGCATTTTATAAAGTTGTGTAACATGAATCCTATTATTGTTATTAGTTCTGTTTGTGGTCTATGGAGGCTTAGTAAGTCACTAGTGTTATGGTGACATAAGATTTGGGCACAAATAGAGATAGTTGTGAGTTTTCAACAATAAGTTATCGTGTTACAATTGGGAAAGTTTTATGAGCTGAACTAGGGGAGGCAAGATTCTCGAGACTATGGTTTATTTGGTTCTGGTTATTTTTCACCGCATTGCATTCATTATCACGTGATAATGGCTAGTTGACATCAGCCGATCCTTTGGTGGGTTTAGGTGTATATGAAAAGGTAAACATAACTAACTAAATCATGTATTGAGAAAGCATAGGGTTTAGTAAGCACAACATAGCTCATTCTGTAGAGCTCTATTTTAAGTACCATAGTATGTTCTTAAAATTTAATACATAGATCTAATACTTTTATTTTCATGACAAAAGCTGGTTTTACTGTTATAGATCCGAAATAGGGTACAAAAAAGAGGACAAGTTCTACCCAGTTTTCTAATTTAGAAACCCACTATGTGCAAAGTTAGTATTTTAATGACATCTTCTTGTAGAAAATGTACTTTGCGGTGATTCTAAATTCTTGGCAACCGCAAGACTTATACTTTCAACTTTCATGAAGGCTATAAAGATTGATTCCATCATTTATTCCAAATGAAGTTACAACACTACTTAGTGGAGCTGCCCTGATTTACTATTTTGGAGGGTTTAGTGAAACTAGTGCAAACTAAGCTTCATTTTGGGGCTAATCTTGTTTTATATCAGATTGAGAGAACTACTGGAAGATCAACTGATATTTAAGTGTGTGTTAAGGTTGCGCACACTCATTTATAATTGAGGGAGACTTGAAATACTTGTTTGGATTACGGTTTGAACTCTTCAAGCTATGGTTGAGTTGCTTATATGTTAAAAGACTAGGATTCGTGTATAAACTTGAACTTATGCTCTTATTACCTGCAGATATTTTTTTACATGTTCATTGTATCATAATCTCTAATTGTCTAATTGATAGTATACTTTTTTGGTTCACACAATCACGTTCGTTTAATGTAATATCACTTCTGTCATACTAGAATAATGTGACCTTATGGAATCTTTGTTGGTTTAATCATACAATTTTATGTCCTTAATTGGAATATGAAAATATTCCTAATTAGAATCGATCAACGTGCCAAAGTTATTTCCATGCTCATGTAACCTTTTAACTATTATCTTATAGCAAGCATTTATCATACATTATATAGTGCAAATATCTTTATTTGAGAAGTTATGTGTCACCATTTGAAATGGTCACATTCGGAATTTTTAGATGCATTTTAAATGAACTATCTACTAAATAGAACTATTTACTCCCTTTTTACACACCGTAGTGGATCATTTATAGCCCTAAAGTATTTATTCTCAAATGTCTTCATGGCTCAGTTATGTATGTTCACTATGTCCAATAATGTTTAATGAGTCCTATAGGTTCTAGAGTATCACAACAAAGTCTCTTTATATTCCCTATATCATTGTTATTGCCTCAAGTAGTTTATCGATATATCTATATCACATGTGTAATGCCTCGAATTTGGTACCCGAAATGCTATATAGTGCTCATGACCCCAAAGGACCACAAGCTAACCAATGACTTATATCTCTACCTGTATACTGCATAAAATACTGTATAATGCAGAAACATGAACTGAAAGGCCATATGGTTCAAAACTGAAACATAAGATCTGATAATTCATAATATATGAATGGGGTATGAAATACCCAAAATGACTGAAATAAACTAATGATCATAATAGTCTGGAAAGCCTCTAATTGAATGAACTGTCTGAATGAGGAGTTAATGGGACATATCCCCAACTGACTCTAACTAATAAACTAATTTATGAGATAATAAAGAAATAATCCTGTCCTCGAAGGATGAGGACTTACTGCTAGCTCTGACTACTGAACTGGGATGCTACTGATGCTCTGGAGCTCGTGTCTCTAAACCTAAGGTATAATATACCATAGCGTGAATGCGTCACTACTTTAAATGTACTGGTATCCATGTGAGGTAGACTAAATTCATGGGGTTCATATGTAAGAACAGTAATAATAATAACATACAGACTATCATGAGTGTGAGAAAACATGCATGAGACATAATAACTGACACTAATACCATGATAACATGATTACAAAGTCTGAATACTGATAACTGATATAACTGATAACATGAGTGCCTATATATGAGAGTCCTGAATCTAATGGAACTAGCTAAGTTCCGTATTGTATCTGAGTTGACTATATCTGACAGTCCTGAAATTTGAAGAACTATCTGAGTTCTTTTACTGATACTGATACTGAAACTATGGGAAGTAGTCATCTAACTGACATACCCCATATGTGCTATAATAGCTGAACTGGGCTCTAATCTATGCCCTGATTAAAAGTATGTCAATACCGTGCCACTGGTAAGGATAATATGCGAGTAACACTAATATAATAGGTATCACTAGTGAGAACGGTGGGAACCCTCATCTAGCAGGTTAAGCCATCTCATCTACCCTCATATAACCGGCTACGATGTCTCAGCCTATGCTGGCTACATAGTTCTGGAATGCAAGGATTGCTTCTAAGAATCACACCCTCATATAACAGGTGAGTTCTCATCCTTGGGTTCGCTTGGTGCTAATTTCTACTCCCATCTAAATATACTCTGAACATGATTTACTAAAGTGAACATATACTGTGTTACTAAATTCCATTAATTGATGGAATACTACTGATAATTGACAACTGACTGAGTTTATAAGATCATGGAGATTTCTCGAGTCATAAGACTATCTGAAGTCTAAGGATCATAGCTTGACTGAGAGAATAGTGAAAATATGACATGGCTCTAGGCACAAAGCTAATGTTTCGGGTACAAGTACCCCTAGGACTCGATAGAAGGAAATTGACAAATCTTTACTTACTTGAACACATAATAATCACCATAATCCATAGTTCATTTATTGAAGCATGTCATCAAACAGGTGATAGACATAAACTTGTACATACATGGGGATTTCATGATATCATACTAATTGGGTACTTTTCCTTCACATATGCATTTAATCAAACACATGATAGACATAGTATGTTTAAACAATATTTTTCAACAATTAAACATCATAGTTCAATTCTAATTTCCTCATTCAAGGGTTTAGTTATAGGTTTTCATGGACCTACAGATATACAAATTAATACCACATGAAATACATCACCAGACATGGATAAAGATTCAATTAGTCAGTTATCAACATGAACTCTAGCAACCCAATATGAAAAAGGATTCTTGGGCTTCATGGACGAAAGAGTCCATGAATGAACACTATGCATACCTGGGTTGAGTTTCTTGATGTTCTTGAACTTGAGGGACTTGAATCTCTTAGTTCTTAGAGAAGATTTGGATTTTTGTTCTTGGGGATTAATTTTATAGAGAACCCTAATTTTGTTGTTGTTGAAATAATGATGAACAAAGAGCTGAGGTCGGATATAAATGGGTATATATAGGCGGGTGGTAAATGACCAAAATACCTCTGTTAAAATAACTTAAAATAACTGAACGGGTTATGCGACGGTGGGGTTCGATGGTCCGTCGCTGGGTCGATGGTTTGTCGAACCTCTCTGTCGAATGGGACTAGAAATAGTACCTACTATCTTTATGCGATGGCTTGGTTGATGGTCCGTCAGGACTCTCTATCGTACTTATATAGAAAACTGATTCACTTCCTCGATATGACGGTGGGTTGCGATGGTCCGTCACTGGGTCGACGGTCCGTGAGACCTCTCTATCGTACTTATCCATAAAACTGACTCACTGCCTCGATACAATGGTGGGGTACGACAGTTCGTCGATGGGTCGATGATACGTCGGCCTGCACCATCGAACCTAGGCAGTTTTACTACCTTCGGTATTTTGGAGATTACTTTCTCATCTGACACCGGATTTTGATGAAATTGCTATCGATGAAAAGCTTATTCAATTTCCCAAGTTCTAAAAAGTGAAAATATTAAAAATACCATGTGTACAAAAGTGGATTCATATTTCAAAGCAACTTCTAACATCCTTGAGATAATTTCAAGCTAGGAAAAAAAGTACGGGTATGACAATATCTCCCCCTTGAGAACATTCGTCCTCAAATGTGATTGAGAGTGAGGGGAAGAACTTAAACTGACGTACATACTAAACATGAATAACTAGAACATGATCTCATCATTGATGTGACTGATAAGATAAACATAACAAATTGAATAAGCATATCTGATGCGTGTGTAACTGATTTATGAATGCATGACTGAGTATTCTAAGGAACTAAGTTTTGTTACAATGAGAATACATGCTTGATGCATAACTATATAATTGAAATGATACATGAATGCATGACTAAATATGCACTAGTACTTGATACCAAGTTGGTGATGAACACTGAACATTAAACTAAGTAAGCTTAAGGAGAACTATTACCTTAAGCTTGATCTGAATTGGTGGACAAGAGGTGAGTACACTTGGTACGCATGTCTACTTATGTTTCCCAAGTATCCCCCTCAACAGACTGATTTCGGCAAAGAACTTTGACTAGAGGGACTTCCTTGTTCCTCGATCTACAAGTCTAATAGTCTAGGATTTCGACTGGGATCTCTTCGTAAGAGAGGCTATTCTAAACATCTATGCTCTTAACTGGTACTACAACTGTTGGGTTACCTATACACTTCTTAAGAAATAAGACGTGGAAGACTGGATGAACTTAGGCTAGATCTGAATGTAACTCGAGCTCATAAGCTACCTTGCTGAATCAACTGAAAATCTTAAAGGGACCAACATCTCATGGATTGAGCTTTCCTTTTTTTCCCAAATATCTCCACTCCCTTTATGGGAGAGATCTTTATATAGACATAGTAACCAATCTCAAACTCGAGATCTTTTCTATGAATATCTGCATAAGACATTTTTTGGCTCTGAGCATCCTGGAGTCTTTATCTAATCAACTAAACTTTTTCTAAGGCATCGAATACCAAGTCAGGCCCTATGATTAAGGCCTTACTAACTTTGAACCAACCAATCAGACCTACATATCCTACCATAGAGAGTTTCAAATGGAGCCATCCGAATATTGGAATGATATCTGTTGTTGTTTGCAAACTCAATCAAAGGTAAGTGGTAATCCTAACTACCCTTGAAATCAATTGCACATGCCCTTATCATGTCTTCTAAAGCCTAAATGGTCCTTTTTGCTTGATCATCTATATTAGGATAGAAGGTTGTGCTAAGATAAAATTGGGTACGAAGACCCTTTTGGAATGCTTTCCAGAAGTGAGAGGTAAACTGAGTGCCTCTATCTGAGATAATGGAAAATAGAACACCATGCAATCTGACCAACTCCTTGATATAGAGTTTGGCATAATCCTTGACTTAATAAGAGATATGAATTGGAAGAAAATGTGTTGATTTGGTCATTCTTTCTACGATGGACCAAACTGAATCATGCTGATGACGAGTTCGAGGCAAGCCCATCACAAAGTCTATGTTCACTTCTTCCCACTTCCAAGTAGGAATAATGAACTCCTGTATAGGACCACTAGGCTTCTGAGGCTCTAACTTAACCTACTGACATGTAGAACACTTAACCACAAACTCTGCAATATCTCTTTTTATCCCACTCCACTAATAGATCTCACGCAAGTTGTGGTACATCTTTGTGGCCCCTGGATGAATAGAACAGCGCACACCATGAGCTTCTGCAAGAGTTTACTGCCTTAAGTCATCTACACCTGGAACACAGAGACAACCCTGACAATGAAAAGCACCATCTCCTCCTTGGGAGAAAACCTCTACTTTCTAATTCTGAACTGACTCATTCAACTTGCAAAGCTGGGATCTCTATCTTGTTTTTCTTTTACCTTAGAAAATAGAGATGATTCATATCTACTATGAACCCATACATCACCATCTTCTATATCGACTAAACGAATGCCTAGTCTGGCAAGATGATGGACTTTTTGAGCTAACTTCTTCTAATGTTTTCAACATAAGCAACACTACCCATAGACAGTCTACTGAGAGTGTCGGCCACTACGTTGGCCTTGCCCAGATGATAAAGGACACTCATGTCATAATTTTTTAAGATCTCTAACTATTTTCTCTGAAGAAGATTGAGATCTTTCTGAGAAAAGACATACTGAAGACTCTTATGATCTGTGAACACATCTACATGAACACCGTTGAGATAATGCCTCCAAATCTTCAAGGAACAAACTATAGTTGCTAGCTCAAGATAATAAGTAGGATAATTCTTCTCATGGGGTTTAAGATATCTGTAGGCGTATACTATGACCTTACCATGCTTCATGAGGAAACAACCCAAACCTACTTTGGATGCATCACAATACACTATGAATCCATCTGAACCATCTGGAAGAGCTAAGAATAGAGCTGAGGTGACTCGAGTCTTTAACTCCTGAAAACTCTTATCATAAGGATCTAAACACTAAAACTTGACTTTCTTCTGAGTCAATTTGGACATAGGGGATGTAATAGAAGAAAATCCCTCAAAAAGCCATCTATAATAGCTAGCCAAACCCAAGAAACTCCTGATATCTAATAGAGAGATAGGGTGAGGCTGGTTTCTTACCGCTTCAATCTTTTGAGGCTCTACTCTAATACCATCACCAAAAATGATATGACAAAGGAATGCTACTGACCGTATCTGAAACTTAAACTTACTAAATTTGGTGAATAGCTGATGATCTATGAGAGTCTGGAGTACTATTCTAAGATGGTCTGCATGATCTCGCTCACTGCAGGAATAGACCAGAATATCATCTATGAAGACTATGACCAACTTGTCCAAGTACTACTTAAACACACAGTTCATCAAGTCCATGAAAGCAGCTGGGGCATTAGTAAGACCAATGGATATAACTAGAAATTCAAAGTGACCATACTGAGTAAGGAAAGCTATTTTTGGAATGTCAGATTCTCTAACTCTAAGTCGATGTTAGCCGGATCTGAGGTCTACCTTAGAGAAATAACTAGCACTCTGAAGTTAGACAAACAAGTTATCAATTCTGGGAAAAGGATACTTGTTCTTGATCATAACTTTATTAAGCTGACGGTAATCTATACACATTCTGAGAGAACTATCTTTCTTGCACACGAATAAGACTGTGCGCCCCACGGGGAAATTCTGGATATGATGAATCCCTTATCTAAGAGATCCTTTAATTGTTCTTTCAGTTCTTTGAGTTTTGTTAGTGCTATTCTATATGGAGGAATAGAGATATGCTACGTATCTTGAAGAAGATCAATGCTGAAGTCTATTTCCCTTTTGGGAGGAATTCCTAGAAGATTTTTGGGAAAGATATCTAAATATTCATTCACAATTGGGATTGCTTCAAGGCTGGGAGTTTCAGAACTAGTGTCCTTAACATGAATAAGATGATAGACACATCCCTTAGATATCATATTCCTTGCCCGAAGGTAGGAAATAAGCTAACCTTTGAAAGTGGATATGCTACCCTTCCACTCAAGAAAGGGCTCATTCAGAAACAAAAATTGGACTATTTTGTTTTTCCAATTGATAGTGGCATAGTAGGAATGAAGCCAATACATGATGAGAATGAAATCAAAGTCAGTCATCTCTAATTCGGCTAAGTCTACTGAAGTAACTTTCAAGAATATCATAACTGGGCAGTTCTTGTATACCCGCCGGGCTATGATAGTTTTACCCACTGGGGTAGAAACTGAAAAGGGCTCTACTAAGATCTTAGGACTGATTCCAAAATCAAATGATATATAAGGAGTGACAAAAGACAAAGAAGATCCTGGATCTAGCAAAGCATAAATATGAACATAAAAGATCTGTAACGTACCAGTAGCCACATCAGGAGAATTTTCATGATTTTATCGAGATTAGAGAGTATAAAGATGATTTGGGCGTGGCCAACTAGTAGCATTGGAGGTGGCAACCTACTAATTTAGGTGACTAGACTGAGTTGTAGGATGATTCTGCTGGCCCTGAGAACCTGGCTGAGGACCGTCTCTGACTCTATAGCCTGGCTTGCCAAATACAAAACAGGTACCACTGCTAGCTCTGCAAGTACCCTGATAGTGCTTGCCAAAAGTCTGGAAAAAAGAATAGGTGCGAGCACTACTAATACTGCCCTAAGACTTAGAGCCTGACACTCTATCTTTGTTACCCTCTCTGAGTTTAGGGATTGGAGCACTGACTGAAGAGGGAGATGAAACTAATGACTTAGGATGAAACTGAGAAAGGTTTCCTCCTTCTAATTTGGGTTGAGCAAAGTTGAAACTACCTGTCTTCGTTCTCTTACTCTACTTCTCCCTCATCTTAATTTTTTTCTCCTCTATCTGTTGAGCATGATTCATAATCTTGGATAAAGTCATGTCACTATTTAGCATGGAATATCTACAGTCATTAACCGTTTATCCTTACCCTGCTATCAGCGACCACATAAGGGGCATATCTAGATAATTAAGTAAATTTAAGAGAATAATCTTACACCATCATATTTCCCTGCTCGAGGTTGATGAATTCTACCACCTTAGCTTCTCTAAGATCTAGGGGAAAGAACCTATCAAGGAAAGCAGAAGCAAACTCCTCCCACTCAACTGACCCTGCATTATCTGCCCTCTTTGACTTTCACTGCTTGAACCAAGTATGAGCAATATCCTACAACTGATATACAGCTAGGTCAGCACTTTCACTAGAAGTAACCCCCATTATGTATGTAACCTTCTGCACCTGATCTAGGAATTCCTGAGGTTGCTCGTCTACCTTAAACCCAAGAAAGGTTGGAGGATTCATTCGGGTGAAGTCTCGAATCCTGGATATAACTAAATTGGCCACTGGGTTGGCCGAAACAACTGCTGGTTGTTCATTCTGAGAAGCAACTGACTGAGCAAAAGTAGTGAATGTGGTCTTGAACTCCACATAAGAAACATGATTGCCCAAAGGTTCTTTGGGCTGAGGGGCTGGCTGATTTCGTCTCTTGGGAGGCATGTTCTGAAATAAAGAGAAGAGAAACAATTCCTAAAACATCTCATAGCCTCCTGTACATAAATATGTCACGCAACACACCCATATATAAGACTCTACTAGATGCGGCTTTCAGACTTCCTAGGACACTATTGAACCTTAGGCTATGATACAAAGTTTGTAACGCACCAAATCTGGTAACCAGAATGCTATAAGGTGATCATGACCCCGAATAACCACAAGCTAACCCACGACTGATATCTGTACCTGTCTACCGCATAAAATACTATATAATGCGGAAACATGAACTGAAGTGCCATAAGTTAAAAACTAAAAAAAAAATCTGATAAATCATAACATATGAATGGGGTATGAAATACCCAAAATGACTGAAATAAACTAACTGATCATAATAGTCTGGAAAGACTCTAACTAAATGAAATTTCTGAATGAGGAGTTAATGGGACATGTCCCTAACTAACTTCAACTAATAAACTAATTAATGAGATAATAGAGAAATAATCATATCCTAGGAGGATAAGGACTCATTGCTAGCTCTGACTGCTGAACTGGGATACTATTGATGCTCTAGATCTCGTGTCTCTGAGCCTATGGTATAAGACACCATAGCACAAATATGTCAGTACTTTGAATGTACTGGTATACATGTGAGGTAGACTAAATGCATGGGGTTCATATGTATGAACAGTAATAATAATAACATACTGACTATCATGAATGCGAGAATACATGCATGAGACATAATAACTGACACTAATGCCATGACAACATGATTACCGAGTCTGAATACTAATATCATGACATACTGATAACTAATATAACTGATAGCATGAGTGATTGTATCTGTCAGTCCTAAATCTAATTGAACTAGATGAGTTACATACTGTAACACCATGAAAATGGGTCCCGGAGCGTCACACGGTGCTTGAGGCTACGATTATCCCCAAGCTAACCCTTTGAGCCATTTTTATTTAGTTCAACACAAATCAACGGGGTTTCCATAAATAACTCTCAAATATCAACAGAGTAATCATCATACTAGAATAAAAGAATTTCAGAAAGATAACAAAATACGACTTATTAGTCAACTCCCAACATCAATACTAGTCTGACAAGCCTCTAAGAAAATCAATAAAACCAGCGAGCCATTGAGACATGCCCCAACTGACTCATACTCAGTTATCAAATGTAAACAATTCTATGAAACCAACATCAGACATCACGTCCTCGGAACATGAGGACTCACCACAATAGAGAATGTAGAACAGCGTGCTCGAAAAATCACTGTCGAACCTGGAACTGAGCACCTGAACCTATATTCCGAGAAAATGTAACCCACATTCGAAAATGTTGGTTAGTACCATGGAAAGGAACCGAGTATATGGGGGTATATGCAGTGTATAAACATCATCATCATAAATATTTATAAGAAATATGCAGATGTATGAAAGAGTTACATAGCCCGAAGAAAATCATCATAATCATGAGAGGATGAAATAAGTATAATAACACATGTGAGTCATCATATAGTTTGTAAATCACTTTCAGTTCATCAAGAATATCAATTCTCATAATGCTAATATCATTTAAATCTTTCGAAAGAATAACTTTCACAATTCCACTTTCAAATCACTTCACCGTTCACCATAGACACAAGGAAACACACACATACTGGGAGATCCTATAACCGGCATAAACCATGTGAGCTACATGGAGTCCAACGTACAACCCACGTTGGGGAGA
>NC_061113.1:228068211-228073492 GCF_002878395.1 Capsicum annuum
TAGTGATCACAAACTAGTGATCACTATATAAATCAGCCTCAGGCTCACTCCTATGGGGGCACGTAGTTCTAGGGAAGTAAGGTCGCTTTATACCTTCCACTCCGTGCTAAAGGTTTCTCCCGAACTTAGCTTAGATCATTTCAAAGACAATCAACAATAAAACAATTTCAGTAATATATAAATATATATCAGGAGCCATCAGGCTTCCCATTTATCAAAACCAACCACATTGTGGATTTCTTTCACACATGAGTTCAAAACAACTCCATTAAGACCAAAAGGTCAAATCATTTAAAATATCTCAAATATTTAACATCAACGTGATTATAACACACACTTTCTCAAAAAAACACAATTTTCAATGGGAATTCATGACCCAAATATCAAAATCATGATAAATATTGTTCAAGATTCATACTTTATATCACCACACATGTAAATTCATCTTTCAAAATCATAAACGTCAAGATTTCATAATAATCATCATAAGATATGGATTCATGCTTCAAATTCATAAAAAATCAAATGAAAATCATGCCTTTGTAAAGAAAATTACTTTTGGGCACAAGAACGAAAGAGAGTTCTTGTTGAAAAACCTCACATACCTTGAATGATGAACTTTAGATCAATACTCATTTTTGAGACGTTAATCGTGCCTTTGAATGATGGTTCTTGGAGTTCTTTAACTAGGAACTTGGAATCTTGAATAAATTTGCAGAATTAATTATGAACTTTGCAGGTTCTTGAAGTTCTTGAACTAGGAATCTTGAATAAATTTGCAGAATTAATGGTCAACTTTGGAGGTTCTTGAAGTTGGATGTTGGAGCTTAGGATATTCTTTTTTGAGGAAATTTGATGAAATATAACATATAATGTTTCTAATAGGCTTTAATATAGGGTTTGGACTGATTTTGGGTGAGGAGGAATGATTAAAAAAGCCCCTAAAAATTAAATAATTCTCGATTCTTTCCTTTGATGGACTGTTTTGATAGTCTGAAGTAGATCAACCATAACGTTTTACTCCGCTATTCCAATTGGATGAAACCAATTTCATTAGAAAGAGGACTTGAAGAGCTTTCCGTTGATATATAGTAGATCACCCAGATCATTATGTACAAGGAGTTATGATCGTTTAAAGTTGGAGCCAAAATACGCCAGGCCTCAGTACTTTTTCCTGCACGTTTTATTGTTCACTATTATTCATGGTTCCATTGGAATGTTCATAACTCGTCGTTCGGGTGTCCGTTTTGGATGATCCACATATCGTTGGAAAGATTATTTGATACTCTACGCAATGGTGGGTCATAATCTAAGATATTATCCACGAAAAATTTATAGTTCATTCTAGAAGATAGAACCCAACACGTTTATGCACAAAATTTCAACGAAAAATTTTTCGGGGTATTACATCATCCCCCCCCCCCCCCCGAAAACGTTCATCCTTGAATGACGCTAGACTTGCCAAGATTAGATAGGGAATAGAGCATATAGCTGAAACCATTCGTTAGACTAATCACCACATCGTTTCTTACTCCGAATGCAACATAGAATGCATAAATTCAAGAAACTACAGTTGAACACATAATAAATGACAGCTGAACTGCTGCTACTTTTATCAAAAGTGCATGATTTAGGAAAGAATGGTACCTTCGGCTTGATCAAAGTTCGCGGAAAAATAGGTGTGGGTACTTGGATCGCATATCCGCCTCAGCTTCCCAAGTTGCACCCTGAATAGATTGGTTTCGCCATAATACCTTGACCAAGGGAACTTCTTTGTTCCTTAGTCTTCGGACACTGAAATCAAGAATCTCAACAGGATTCTCATCAAAAGAAAGATTTTCTTGAATGTCAGCACTCACAGAGGAATCCACTATCACAAATCGCTAATATGCTTTCTAAGCATGGAGACGTGGAATATTAGATGAACAGAGGACAACTCGGAAGGCAACTTGACCTCATAAGCTACCTTACCAACACGGCTAAGAATTTTGTAAGGACCAACATAACGGGGACTAAGCTTCCTCTTTTTTCCGAATCTCTTCACCCCCCTCATGCTTGAAATTTTCAGATACACTAGGTCACCAACTTCAAACTCAAGGTCTCTCTTTCTAACATCCGCATATGACTTCTGACAACTCTGTGCAATTTTTAACCTTTCCCTAATTAACTTAAGTTTTTCCATAGCTTCAAATACCGAATTAGGACCACTCACAGCCGCTTCACCCACCTCGAACCAACCTATGGGTGATCTACATTTCCTCCCATATAAGGCTTTAAACGGAACCATGCTAATACTAGAGTGGAAACTGTTATTGTAAGAAAACTCTATCAACGGTAAGTGATCATCCCAACTTCCCTTAAAGTCAAGTGCACAAGCTCTCAACATATTCTCTAAGGTCTGGATGGTCCGCTCAGCCTGACCATCGGTCTGCGGATGAAAAGAAGAACTCAAAAGCACTTGGGTACCAAGACCAATTTGAAAAGCTTTCCAAAATTGTGAAGTGAACTGAGTACCCCAATCAGAAAGGATAGACAAGGGAACTCCATGCAGTCTGACTAGCTCTCAGATATACAATCTAGTATAAGCCTCAGCAGTATATGGAGTATGAATAGGTAAGAAATGAGCAGACTTAGTCAATCTATCAACGACAACCCAAATAGAATTATGATGGCATCGGGAACGAGGTAAACCAATCACAAAGTCCATATTTATCTCTTCCCACTTTCAGGTGGGAATACTAAACTCTTGCATCATACCACTAGGTCTTTGGTGTTCAACCTTAACCTGTTGGCATGTTGTACGCTTAGCTACAAATGCTGCTATATCTTTCTTCATGCCACTCCACCAATAGATTTCCCGCAAGTCTCGGTACATCTTGGTGGCACCAAGATGAATAGAATATCGCGACCGGTGCGCTTTAGTCTGACCAAACTAGCATCTCCCCCTTGGGAGAAAACCTCTACTTTTTGGTCCTTGACTGACTCCTTTAGTCTGACCAAACTAGCATCTAAGTATTGCTTTTTCTTAACTTCCAAAACCAAGGAGGATTCAGAAATACTCTGAACCTCTATACTACCTTCAGCAGAATCAAACAACCTAACCCCCAATCTAGCTAAACGATGTACATCACGATCCAACCCTTTCTTACCTTCTACGATATATGAAATACCACCCATGGACACTCTACTTAGGGCATCCGCCACAACATTGGCCTTGCCCAGATGGTACAGCACACTCATACCATAGTCCTTTAACAATTCTAACCATCGTCTCTGCCTAAGATTCAATTCTCTCTGGGTAAACACATACTCCAGACTCTTATGATTAGTGAAAACATCAACATGGACACCATACAAATAGTGTCTCCAGATTTTCAAAGAAAACACAACAACAGCCAACTCAAGGTCATGGGCGGGGTAATTTTTCTCATGGGGTTTCAATTGTCTAGAAGCATAAGCTATCACCGCAACCCAACCCAACTCTTGAAGCATCACAGTATACCACAAAACCATCAACATCATCAGGCAAAGTCAAAATAGGGGCTGAAGTGAGTCGAGTCTTCAACTCCTAAAAACTCTTCTCACAAGATTCGGACCATAAGAACTTCACTTTCTTTTGGGTCAACCGAGTCATAGAAGATGCTATAGTGGAGAAACCCTCAATAAAATAGTGGTAATAGCTAGCTAAACCCAAGAAACTTTGGATATAAGTCAAAGAAGTAAGTTTAGGCCAATTTATAACAGCTTCGGTCTTTTGGGGATCAACTCTAATGCCCTCAAAAGAAATGATATGACCCAGAAAAACAACTAACCTTAGCTAAAACTCACACTTACTGAGCTTGGCAAACAACTTGTAATCTCTAAGGGTTTGCAAGACAGTTCAAAGATGATCAGAATGTTCATCCTCACTACGGGAGTACACCAATATATCATCGATGAACACTATGAAAAACATATCCAGATATAGTTTGAACACTCGATTCATGAGGTCTATGAAAGCTGCTGGGGCATTATTTAACCCAAATGACATAACAAGAAACTCAAAATGGCCATAACGAGTTTGAAAAGTGGTTTTCGGGATGTCACACTCCCTAACTTTGAGTTGATGATAGCCGGAATGAAGGTTTATCTTTGAGAATATTTCTGAAAGAGGAGAGCACGAATCAATAGCAGAGAGAGACACTTTAAGCACGATAGACTTCTCAAAAAAAGAATCACACTTTTTCCTAAAATATCTTGTACCCTCTTGCTTATAGATGTGGTGCGCTACACACCGATGATCAAAACTCTACTTAACGTGGCTCGTCAGACTCCCTAGGACACCTTAAAACCTTAGGATTTGATACCAAGTTTGTAATTCCCCAAAAATGGGTCTCGGAGTGTCACACGATGCTTAAGGCTATGAGTAGCCCCGAACTAACCCTTTGATCCATTTTCATTTAGTTCAATATAAATCAACGGTGTTTCCATAAATAACCCTCAATTATCAACAAAGTAATCATCATCCAAGAATAAAAGAATTTCAGAAAGATAACAAAATATGACTTATTAGTCAACTCCCAACATCTATACTAGTCTAACAAGCCTCTAAGAAAATCAATAAAACCAGCGAGCCATTGAGACATGCCCCAACTGACGCATACTCAGTTATCAAATGTAAACAATTTCGTGAAACCAACATCAGACATCACATCCTTGGAATATGAGGACTCACCACAATAGAGGATGTAGAACAACATGCCTAAAAAATCACTGTCGAACCTGAAACTGAGCACCTGAACCTACATTCTGAGGAAATATAGCCTACATTCGAAGATGTGGGTTAGTACCATGGAAAGGAACCGAGTATATGGGGGTGTATGCAGTGTATAAACATCATCATCATAAATATTTATAAGAAATATGCAGATGTATGAAAGAGTTACATAGCCCGAAGAAAATCATCATAATCATGAGAGGATGAAATAAGTATAAGAAGACATGTGAGTCATCATGTAGTTTGTAAATCACTTTTAGTTCATCAAGAATATCAATTCTCATAATGCTAATATCATTTAAATCTTTCGAAAGAATAACTTTCACAATTCCACTTTCAAATCACTTCACCGTTCACCATAGACACAAGGAAACACACACATACTGGGAGATCCTATAACCGGCATAAACCATGTGAGCTACATGGAGTCCAACGTACAACCCACGTTGGGGAGAGCCATCCTATCCTTGCCATCGGAGTAGGACTATCGATATCAAATCCACACAAACTAGTGATCACTATATA
>NC_061113.1:228073592-228103538 GCF_002878395.1 Capsicum annuum
TTTAAAATTTTAAAATTAACTAGAATTTTATTTATCAAACTTTTCCTTATCTGAAGTGTATAAAACCCTAAAATTTAGGAGTTTAAGATTAATTATTATTTTTCATATATATAGTTTATAGATGCAGATCAAATTTTATTTTATCCCCGTTTGTATGTTAAAAATTGAACGAAAAGATGTGAAAACTTCAAAAATAGTTAGCTTTGTTTTGTAGAGCTCATGTTATTAATTTGATTAACAAATTATGGTATTATTTCTTCTATCAATAATGAATATTCATACTTAATGAAATTTATTGTTAGCACAAAAAACTTTATGACCAGATCAAACATCAGCGCTGGATAAGAAGGCAGATGACATTTTCCATGCCGAATGTTCAAATATTTATTCAACATAGCAACTTTTTATGAATTGCAGGTGAATAAACAACGGAACAGTGTCACAATAGTAGCTTAGTATTGAAGTGGGTGTTTGAATTGATTTATTTTTTTGGTGCTTTTAGCTTTGAAGCACCTTTTCAGTTTTGATGGTGTTTGACAAAGTAAAAAAGTGCTTTTAAGCACTTATTTTTAAGTTAAAAAGTGTCAAAATAAGCCAAAAGTCAAAAGTAAGGTAGTAACAACTTATGACTTGTGACTTTTTGGCTAATAAGTTCCTTATTAAAAGTCAATCGAAACACTAGTTTCATGAATCATGTAAGAACAAGATGACTTCATATGTAACTGGACGAAACATATGGGGATCAAGTGTTTGTTACATTACTAGTTGATTCAAAGAGAGGCCATGAGATGATTAGACTTGCAATGAGCTTAATGCTTTCTTATGTTACTAGTTGAAATTTGTTTTTAGTTACTGCCCTAATTTTTAACAAAGAAGGAGAGGCTTGGAGTAACTGATAAAGTTGTTGTCATGTGATCAGGAAGGTCACGGGATCAAGCCTTGGAAACAACCATTGACATAAATGTAAGGTAATGTTGCATATAATACACCCTTGTGATGGAGCTCTTCGCGGACCCTGTGCATAGCGGGGGTTTTAGTGCACCGAACTACCTTTTTTCTTAAGTAATTTGTAACAAAATACGATATTTAGCTTTAGAATGAATTTAAATTTTAAATTTTTGTTAAGTTTGTTTGGTTGAGATATTTTAGACTTTTTTGAATTTTAAATTATGCAGATTATGTGCTTTATGTTGGTTATTTAAAGTCCATCAATTGATGCAATGACAGGTATATGCTATACAGATGATGGCCCGGGGGTTAAAGTTTGCCAGTCATCTTCCAATTGATAAAACTGTTAAAATTCTTGATTTTTGGCAATATCATCATAGTATCTTTTAGGATGTATGTTCAATTCAAACTATTATAACAAAAGCTAGCTATGTTGGTCGGACTATTCAAAAATGTCAATGGTTGCGTGTCGAATTCTCCTAAAGAAGTGTATTTTTAAAGAATCCGACACGAATGCGGTATTAAAAGTGAAGAGTCCGCTTAACTTAAAAAGTTGGTGTATTTTGTTTAAAAGAATAGGACAAGGTTAACTATGCTAGTGATTACTAGGCTTTTACTTTCCAGATTTAGCCTTGACGAATAAACTTTTGATATTGAAGAATAGTTCATATCCAAATACTGTGCAAATACTCACATCAAGCGCATTTTCACTCGAAAAGAATAAATTTGTTAAGGATTTTTAGGCTCTTCGGAAATAGCCTCTCTACATTTACAAGGTAAGACTGCATGCACACCACCTTTCTTTGACCCCATTTGTGATTCTACATTGATTGTTTTGTTGTTGTATTTTTAGACTCTTCCTTTCCTTTTTTATGCATCTTACTTTTGAAAAATTTTACAATGACTGAGGTCCAACCAACACAAGTTGTGAGAGAACCCATTTATTTATTGACACTTGAAACGTGGGTCACCTAAAATTTTTAAAGCTAATAAAGAGTGAGAGGATATATATCCAAAACACAAATAAAATAAAATTGAAAAGTTAGTGGATTGTGAGGTCTACATACATTTATTGTTAAGTCTTGAAAGAAGAAATTGCTGGAGAAACCAAATGAACACAAAAACTCTCAACTCACACCTCATTTTTTTTTTCTTTTAACTCAAAAGCATCGTTAAAATTAAAACAGTTTATGTAGATCAAGTTAAGAATTTTTTTAAAAAATTTGATATGCAATATTAGTTAATGTTGTTGCTGATTCAAAGAAAAACGAGTTGAGATTTGAAGATGAAGAGAATAAAAAAATATAGAAGAAAATCCCTTTCAATCTAATGCTAAAAAGGATCAAGAATTGGGTGAAATCTCCATTAATTTTTTTTGCTTATTTAATTATCCATGATTTCAGGTATGAAGCTTTCTTCATCTTTTTATGAGATCTTCATGTTATCTACACAATTGAATAAAAAAAATTTATAAATATCTGATGATTAAAATTTCATAGATTTTTCTTGCATGTTAGTTGTAACATCAAAATACAAAAATAATATTTGTTTGCACTGATTTTACCGCTAAATCAAGAGTATATCATACAAAAAATCAAGTCCACAATATAATTTTCTTCAAAAATGAAATTGAATTTCTTCTGAAATTTATTTGTTTGATCCTAGGCTCTACATGCAAGCTTCAGATTGAAGATTTGTGTTTTGAGTTAAAAATTGACTGAAAGTGCTGGGTGAATCTCCATGTACCTCCGTAGTTGATTTTTTAAAAATAAATTA
Organism: Capsicum annuum; assembly: GCF_002878395.1. Lineage (NCBI taxonomy): Eukaryota > Viridiplantae > Streptophyta > Magnoliopsida > Solanales > Solanaceae > Capsicum > Capsicum annuum. The sequence goes on from NC_061113.1 coordinate 228,076,317, forward strand.
ACAATCTTAAGAAAATATATTGAAGTCACGGCTAGTTATATTTAAAAACAGATTAGAAGAGAAATCAAACCTTAGAAATTAATCTCATGGATTAATGTTGTATCTGCTGCACTGAGGTTGAAACCAGTGTTGTATTCAAAAATTGATGATTCTGTGCTAGTGCTGCTCTATTTTTTGAATGCCATTTGTGATATTTTTTTTCTTTTTATGCTCACCTTTTGACTTCATTCTTACATATCCATTTCCCTTTTATTTTTCTTAATTGGATTCACAACTTGATTTGTACACCCTGTTAAAGGATCAACAGAACTGAATTTGTATTTAATTTTACTACAATTTCTATTTTATATCTCACTTTAATGTTTACTAATCTCGATTCTTGCTTGATACAAATATTTTCTAGCAATTTCTTTGGAATGTTCATCATTTGCGGCTAAAGTCATAACATCAAACGACTCTTTCACTAACCCATTCAAGCGAATTGCCATAGAGGATATCACTGCTTTCTTCTTTGTGGTGTATTCGTCAAATCTATCTCCATGTTTAGCATTCTTCGACCATCTTTTCAAAATATATTTCTCAGGAATATAAGAAAAATTCAAGTCAAAGAATAGAACTTTTAGTGCATGAAAACATAAACCAACTCATGAACTCAGACATATGACAACTACAAATAGTTAAATTTTCAAGGGAATTAAACTGGACAACTTCAGTTTGTTCATTTTCACCCTTTAAAATTATATATTTGGTAGTATTGCCATTAATTTCAGCACTGAGTGTTCTTTTGGTTGTCCCTTGCAAAAATTCACGTTGGAATCTTGTGTAAATTCTTCTCGTGTACACACTAGTAGCATGTTTTAACATCCTACAATCTTCTATGGATATTTTGGATATTCCTCGAGATTTATAATCGTCATCTGCTTCAATATCTCGCATTTCTGTTGTTCGCTGCTCATAATGCTTTACAAACTCAATTATACTCATTGTCTTGCATATCATTTCTGTGAAGACCCTATTTGTGTTCTCAATTCTTTGACTTGATTTGATATTTGTCGAGAAAATTAAAAGGCTAAATGCAGGACACCATTTTTTTCTAAAATCATATAACTTTTGAAGCCAAGTATTACTCGCACAATTCTATTCACGTATCATTTTATGCCACACTAACTCAAATTCTGATTTCAAATTGCACCTCCACAAGAGTGTGTTAAAATAGTGTCGAAATCTCGACTTAAAGTAAAGCTGGGGTTTTTTTTAGCATTTCTATCAATATGTCATTCGCATAGTCAATGACACGTGTTAGAAAAGACTTCTTTAATGGCCAAGGCCATGGTGGGAGTTTGATCGATAAAAATTATTTTTGGTGCTTTTCCCTCCATTGCCTTAAAAAATGCTTGAAATAGCCAAACAAATGAACCACTGATTTCATTGCATAAGAATGCACAATCAAAAAAGGTATTTTTTCAGTGGTTATTCACACCAACAAATGAAACACAAATCATGTCATATCTATTTGTACAATAAGTAGTGTCAAAAATCATCACATCCCCAAAACACTCATAGTGCAATTTAGATATACTACCTCTCCAAAAGAAATTGCACAACCCATCTTCATCAACTTGAAAAGAATAGAAGAAGTTTGAGTCCTCTTATTGCAAATGCATAAAATGATTGAGTGCTTGAACAAAGTTATGAGCATCTCGTTCAATGAATTCTACATTTTGAACTCGACCCGCTTCATTCCTAAGATATCGAACAACTTTTTTTGTACGAATACCGGCATCAATCATAGAACCAAGAATATTTTTAGTAGCGTTTGTAAGCCTACGATCAAAATGTATGAAATGCTTCAAATTATCTTCTATCATGGGATGAATATGCACATCATTGAATTCACATATTTTTCATATTCCATTTGATATTTTAAATTTTACGAGTCATACAATCACATTTATATTCTAATCTTTGTCGCTTTCTTTCTTGAAAAGGAGAAAGTTTATTTGACTGTCTTTCACAAGAACAAATAAATAAACGTCTTGTTGTCTCTTCTTTTACATTATTAGTCTTTCCTTCCTTTCGAACATCAAAATCTCTTGCCACGACATATAAATTATATGCATTGTATGATTCCTCTTTTGAATTAAACTTCATACCAATCTCAAAAACAAAGTTCTTGCGAGTGTTACAAATATTTATGCTCATTAACATTGAAATCTACAATAATTATTTTTAATTGTAAGTATCAAAATTCAATAAATAGATAAACTATACATAGTATTTATTTAATAAAGATCTCTACACTTAAATTACCTTCTTGGGCAGAGAAGTCTTTGCCTTTGTCAACATGTGCATCTTTCATTTTCTATTTCAAGCACAACCTGCATAAGACGAAATTTACAACACTAAAAATTCCATCTTTTCAAAAAGTTATCTTAATATATAAAAATACTTTTTGATGTTATAAAGTGTCTAATTAAAATATAATTTTGAATATGTGATCAAACATTTTAAATTTAATGTTGAACTTATTATTTGGAACAAAATTAGAATTATCAAGTTTTTATGATATTTTTATTTTTATATTTAATAACAAAAATTATTTTTTATGTTTACAGGATCAACTGATCATGAAGATCATTCAACGAATGATACATAAGATATGAACACAAAGAAAATATGGAGAAGTGAAGCATATATGTTAGCATTAGATATTTTTATAACAAAACCAATGAGAACGCATAGAACAAGAAAGGCGGGATAAGAATTTTTTTTAATTTTTTTTAAAAAATTAATTTTATTTTTTGGGGAGGGGGCTGGTGTTGGGGTTGTCAAAATAAATGGTAGAGGTGGGATAAGAAAACAAAATTATTTCTTTTTTTAAAATAATTTTTTTTGAAGGGGTGGGGGTGGGGGTCGGGGTAAGAAAGACATTAAAGTTTTGTAAAAAAAAGTTTTTTTTTTTTTTGAGGGTGGGGGAGGTTGGTAGGGGTTGGGGAGGGAGGGTTGGATAGGAGGGGGTAAGAAAAAAGTTTGATCTCTTTTTTAAAATTAAATATTTTCTTTTGGAGGGAATAAGGATTTGAGTTTTGGTGTAGGGGATGAGGTAAAAAAAAAATTTGAAATATCAGTTTTGGATGGAGGGTGGTTGGGAGTGGGGGTGGGGTTAGGAGAGTGATGATGGGGTAAGGAAAAAAATGAAATATAAACACGTAGTAATTATAAATTTGTGGACACAACAATATAAAGATAATTAGATTAAACCATCCATATATTATATATATATAGATTATGCATACATATGCAAATCCAGGATTTATTATAAATAATTTTAATTTTTTTCTACATAGACGTATACAGGTAAGTAATTTGGAGTACAAAGCCGTTGGAAGCACTCAATGTCGTGCAGAGCAAATAGAATTAAATTCTAAAATAAAAAGGCATTACATTGTGCAATTAATTAGAAAGAGTTGACTTCTGACTTTCATCATTCATCCTTCTGTTATGACCAGATCAAATATCATTTGGATAATTAGACAGTTGACATTTGCCATGCTGAATGTTCAAATTTTGATTCAAGAAAGAAAACAATATCCATTTGGTTCATATTTTTTTCCCTCAATTAAACTGGCATTTTATTCATATCCAAAAACTTCCGTCAAGGTACATGCTGAATGTTCAAATATTGCCACCTCGTATGAATTGCAGTGGAATGAATAGGACAGTGTCACACTGGTAGCTTAGTAGATATGATGTTTGCAAGACGACTCTGGATTTCTATTCTTGTGATCTGCGCAACAATTGTCAAAGCCCAAAACATTACTCAGTGTTCTTCTTCTTGTGGTGTGATATTCATGACATTCAGTTCCCTTTTAGATTGAAAGCAGATCCCCCGAATTGTGGATATCCCGGGTATGAGCTTGATTGCCAGAAAAATCGTGTTGTCATAAGTCTGAATTCGAAAAAGTATTACGTGCTAGAAATCAATTACCATGAGTACTTGATCAAAGCAATTGACCCTGGTTTGGAGCATCAGACGAGGAACTGTACTTCTCTTCCTGATTACGTTAACAGATCTGTTCCAAGCACCTCAACATTTGCTAGAGTTTTAACTCCTCAATATCAATATCAGCAGTCTGGTACTGCAGTAACTGTTGCATATCATGATCGAAACGTTCCCATGTCAATTGTTTAGCTCCTGTAAATTCCTCGCACTATGTGGAGACTACCTTCTGTAATTCCACTTCCTCGAATTCTTCACAAAGTCATAGCTATGTCACCATTGGACAGGACATGTCAATTTCGGATTTGGCTGAGAATCGCAGTGTTCAAATGGTGGCGTGGTCCTTGTCTCATGGTCTTTCAGGGGACAATACTTCTCTATCGAACATTCATGCAGCCTTGACTTATGGATTTGAGCTTTCTTGGAAGTATAGCTTCTTGTGTAGAGAATGTGAAGGCACCTGTTTCGCTGAAGGTGGTGGCTATAGTTGCAATCGCTTCAAGGATGAGATGTTTTTTTCTCGCCATTGTAAGTCAAGATTCATTTCACATTTTCAACTCGTAATACCTTATCAAATTATCTGTTTTAACAAAATCCCTATATCTGAGGTTGAATATGTGATTTGTCTGAGTCAAATTGGTGGCAATGAATGTTGAACTTATATGGATATTGTGCTTTGAGAACAGGGAATATCTCCTTGAATGATGCAATTAGCTATCATCCGAGCAATTTAAACTTTCAAGTTTCAAATTTAAGATGTCATTCTTTTACTTTATCGCATTGAATCTACAATTGAAGCAGGTCAAAGATATTGTAGAGTTTCATTCAGTTACTATATCCACCTCACTGTGAGGTCTGTCGTTAGAAGTTATAAGAAAATTTAGTTAGCTTTTGCGTTCAATCCTCTCTTTGTATGCTTATCAGTTACCCTCTTTATGACAAGTTTCAATTCTCAGTAACTTAGTTTAAGATGTAGCATCAGTATTTTACTCATATTCCTATATTTGGACAATGCAAGCGGCTGGACCCACTACTATTGGAGTACGTATGTGAGATACTGAAGTGATATAAATACTCTTAAGCATTCCTTCCTTTGAAGGAGACCGTTAAAGCATGCTTTCCGATTATAATCCCTCTTCAAGTCTTTATACAATTTGTTTCCTCTAACGTAATTTTTCCTTTGTGATTTGCTTGTTTTGACAGTTCTTTCCAGATGGTACAGTTATTTAGTTATACGTGAGTGTTCTTATCTTACTCCACAAGGATAGGCATTTCTTGGTACACACTGAATACTGAAAAGGAAAAAGTAGCTTTGAAGCTTTTACTCAAGCCCCTTTATCCTAGGAAAACGGATATGGTTTTCTTACCAATCCCTTCTGTTTTCTTTTCCAAACCATGCAGCTTCATTTCTGTCACTGCGGTTTCTTTTTGGATTGGTTTTCCTGACTGCGTTGGTAGTGTATAAATGGAGAAGACAACACTTATCGATGTATCAATCAATTGAAGACTTCCTGCAAATCCAGACCAACCTTTTCACAATTAAATACTCCTACTCTGAGATTAGGAAGATGACTAATAAATTCAAGGAAAAACTAGGTGAAGGAGCCTATGGAACTGTCTTTAAAGGAAAGCTGCGTAGTGGTCCTTTTGTTGCAGTAAAGGTGATGCACAAATCTATGACCAGTGGGCAAGAATTTATTGGTGAAGTTTCCACTATTGAAAGGATTCACCATGTTAATGTTGCGCAGCTCATTGGATTCTGCGTTGAGGGCTCCAAACGTGCTTTAGTATATGAGTTCATGCTCAATGGTTCCTTAGATAAGTACATATTTCTGCAACAAGGAACTGTTTCCTTGACTTACAAGCAGATGTTCGACATATCTCTTGGAGTGGCTCGTGGCATTGACTACCTACATCAGGGCTGCGACATGCAGATCCTACATTTTGATATTAAGCCTCACAACATTCTTCTTGACGAAAATTTTAATCCCAAAATATCTGACTTTGGGCTTGCAAAACTGTACTCCTCAGATGATAGTATTGTGAGTATAACTGCAGAAAGAGGGACAGTGGGTTACATGGCTCCAGAGCTGTTTTATACAAATATTGGAGGAGTTTCATACAAAGCCGATGTATATAGCTATGGCATGTTATTGATGGAAATGGCAGGCAGAAGGAAGAACACGAGCCCATTTGAGGACCATTTGAGCCAAATTTACTTTCCTACATGGGTTTACGACCAATTTAATGACGGAAATGATATAGAGATGCACGCGAGTGAGGAAGATAGGAGGTTTGTCAAGAAGATGATGATTGTGGCTTTGTGGTGCATACAAATGAAGCCTGCTGATCGCCCTGCCATGAACAAAGTTGTTGAGATGCTTGAAGGAGATGTTGAACTCCTCCAGATGCCACCAAGACCTTTTATAGCTCCTCGTGACGTATAGGTGGCTACTCACTCTGCCGTGCAAACTATGATCATAATTCCATTAGTTTCTGATTTATTTCACGACGTCCAATATCTCTATCAGAAGGGCTCAATCTCAGGCCACAAGTAGTCATTTCTGCCCCACGGTGGTGACACTAGTTCCTCCTAGGTTTTAATGGTAAGAATTTGAGCGTAATCTGATGTTTCAGTAAAATGTCTATTAGTTTGCTTGTTGGTGTTGTAAATTATTGGAACGTGTAACTGTCAAGACTCAAGCATAGATGCTGTTGTACAATAAAATTTGAGTGGAGAAAAATAATTAATCGGGTAAGAAAAGTATTGCAACAATCGTTTTTATTTATTTCAATATGTAAGTGTTATAATCTCTATGAATCCTCTGATTCATCTTTTTAAATATAAATTCAAGGGTTTTAAACTTGATTTATTCACCCTTTTCAAATATAAATTCAAGGGCTTCGAACTTGATTTAGGGATTTGATAGATTTGATCTCTGATTCGCCTTTTCAAATATAAATTCAAGCGCTTCAAACTTGATTTAGGGATTTGATGAATTTGATCTTGACTTATACTTGAATTCAGAATCTTGTGGTCTTGATCTTGAATCTTGAATTTGTAGAGAAATCTGCGGCGTTTGATCCACGAGATCTCTATTGCTTCTTGTAGGAATCGTTGATTCCTTTTCTGAATTATGAGACTTCTATTTATAGTTGTGAGAAGGAAAGATTCACGGTGAAGGTGAACTTCTTTTGATCAACTAGATTGAAGTGACATGACACATTTTTATGGACGATTTTTAATTTCACTAGGCCTGCTGCATCATTTTGATATGTGGCATGATCCTATTGGCTTCTTCACTTGACTTGGCGTGCCACGTCATTTGACACGTGATACCAATTTGGGCCTTTAGAATATGATGACATATTGGGTTAGCAAATCGAGCTTATCATTTGTGGCCAAAATCAATGGACTAGCCCAACAGGAATTTGACTTCAATCAAATCCATATTTATTTGAATTTCATTTAAATAACCAATTCAATCTTATTAACCCATCACATTTATTTGGATTAATATATTTCGACTTTTAATATAATTCAAATTTTATACGGATTTAAATTTAATAAAATTTCATTACTCACAAATTGCCCCCTGCTTCAAGACTTGTCAGAATGTATACTTTCAAAACTAGACTTGAAGTATGATTTATTTAAACATGCTTCCTTCGTACTTCCAAGATTTCATACATATAAACATCCTATTTCATTAGTTGAGAACCTATAAAGCTGAACCATGCCATTTACATATTGATATTGCCTCTCAAAAACTCTCTTTTTGTTCGATTCACAATTTATTTTAAAAAAAAATTGCCATGAATTTCTACACGTAAGACCCATTGGTGGAGCATGGTATCCAATTCTAATAATGAATTGCTTAATGCTGTCTACTTCTACAGAGATATCTTGACTTTGTCCAATTCCAAAAAGATTTTGAAAAACTTCTCACCGCCATTAACCATTTTCAACGATGGATAAAACTCTTTCAATTTGAATTTATATTAGAAATGAAAACAACCACATTATAACTCTATAAAAGGATGTAGGTTCCCACTTTTTCAATATGAGTTTTGGGATTTCCACTTTTCAAGCCATGAATAATGTCAAGGTAACTTCTTTCTCTTCTACTTTTTTTTTTTTGTTATTTTTATTTAGTCCAACATGTTAGTGGTAGAAAATTCATATCTTATTATAGGAATGTCGAAATTATAACGGTATGATATTTCAAAAACTAAACTTCAAGATCTACAACATATCTAAAATTTAGATTTAAACCCTTTAATATAATTGTAGAAACTTTCTTTAAGTTAGCCTTAAATTTTATCATGCTAAAAATTTCAGATCTGCGCGTCTTTACTAAAACTTTCATATCATGAAGCAGGAATGACGAAATCACAAATCGCTTGATTCTTGTGAAACTAGAAACAAAGTCCTATAATATATCTAGCATTCATAAGTTAATACCTTTGAGATATTTTAAAATGTCATCCCAAAATCAACATTTGATTTTGATACACCAGCAGTTTCAGATTTGCACGACAACACCAAAAAAATTATATCTCAATATGGGAGTATCAAAATCATGATCTACTTAATTCTTTAGATATCAGAAACACGCATATATAGTCTATCTAAGATTTGGAATTTATGACCTTCAAAATCAATCTAGATAATTTTTGAAGTTGATCCTAGATTCTATCTGACATAGAATTTCAGATTCGCATCGCTTCACCAAACAATTTATATCTTGATGGGAAAACATCACCATCAAAGGATATTTTGATTGCTGCAAACCAGATTTTGAGAGTTTCGTTCTCACCAAAATATCTTGTCTCAATTCAAGTTGGTGATACATGGCTTTTGAGTTCAAAACGTTCTAGCATGTAACAACTCTTCTATTTGTGTTTCTTTGAATTGTATTTTCCTCTCCCTTTTTGTAGGATTAAAATGAATGACATTCACGACGGGTCCGATTAAGGTATGAGAGTATAACTTCGTCTCTGCTACCTTGAGACCTGACATTTTGGCTTTAAGTATGGTCCCTTTCACGATGTATTTATGCAATGGTCAGCTTAAGGTGTGAGAGTTTAACTTTGCCTCTATCACCTTGAGACCTGACAAGTTTGGCTTTGAGTATGATATCTTTCATCAATGTACTTATGCAATGGTCAGCTTAAAGTGCGACATTTTACCTTCACCTCCATTACCTTGAGACTTGACAAGTTCGACTTCAAGTATGGGTCCTTTCACCGATATTTTTATGCAATGGTCAGCTTAAGGTACAAAATTTTACCTTCGCCTTCATGACCTTGAGACCTGACAAGTTTAGCTTCAAGTATGGTCACTTTCACTAATGTATTTATGCAATATCAGCTTAATGAGCGAGAGTTTAACTTTGACTCTGTCACCTTGAACCTGACAAGTTCGGCTTCAAGTGTGGGCCCTTTCACCGATGTATTTATGCAATGGTCAGCTTAACGTGCAACGGGATAAATATTGTCCACCTTAAGGAATAAAGATTTTAAGATCCTTTTAAGGATAAATCCACAAAATAAGGTGCAAAGGGACAAATCTTGTCCACCTTAAGGCATGAAAAATTTGAGATCTTCTTAAGGATAAATTCGTGAAGAGACCAGCTTAAGGTGCAAAGGGACAAATATTGTCCATTTTAAAGTATGGAAATTTTAAGATCCATTAAGGATAAATCCACGAAAGAGACCAATTTAAGATGCAAAGGGACAAATCTGGTCCACTTTAAGACATGAAAATTTTGAGATCTTCTTAAGGATAAATCCGTGAAGAGACCAGCTTAAGATGCAAAGGAATAAATCTTGTCCACCTTAAGGACTGAAAATTTTGAGATCCTTTTAAGGATGAATCCATAAAAGATACCAACTTAAGGTACAAAGGGATAAATTTTGTTCACCTTAAGGCATGAAAATTTTGAGATCGTCTTAAGGATAAATTCGTGAAGAGACCAGCTTAAGGCGCAAAGGGACAAATCTTGTCAACCTTAAGGCATGAGAATTTTGAGATCCTTTTAAGAATGACTTCGTGAAAGAGACCAGCTTAAGGTACAAAGGGACAAATTTTGAGATCTTCTTAACGATAAATTCATGAAAAGACTAGCTTAAGGTGAAAAGGGACAAATCTTGTCCACCTTAAGGCATGAAATTTTTGAGATCCTTTTAATAATAAACCCGTGAGAGGATAGCTTAAGGGGCAAAGAGATAAATCTTGTCCACCTTAAGACATGGAAATTTAAGAGGCCTTATTTGAAGACTTGGAGATTTTGTCAACTTCCACTTGCAAATTTGGCAACTCACAGACTTGGCAAATTTAACAAAATCAACTTGCAAACGTTGTAGATTTGAAGTCTTCAGCTTACAAGCAGATTTGGAGACTTCAGCTTTCAGACTTGATATATTTTTGACTTCAAACTACAGACTTGATAGATTTGCGCCCTTAGTTGTAGGCTTGGAGAACTTTAGCATTGATTTGGAGCTCTTTTTATTTTCGATGAGTTACCCTTATTGAGCCATAAATATTTAGAGTAAGTCCAAAATTTAATTAGAATATTTACACACTTAGCATTCTTATGATGGATAAGATGAGAACATATTTTTTGACACTCATACAACTGGATTCAGAATGAAATTTTAATTGCCTATGTACCACGGTAACGAGGATCAAGTCACAATATAATTTTGGGTGAGTGTTTTTTTTAAATCTTTTTAATATATATTTTTTGTGTCATGACTTTTGCCTAAGTCACCTCTTTCGAGGTTTTCAACCTAGCGGACTCTTTTTTTTACCATATATTTTTTATATCCTAACTTTTGCCTAAGCCACCTCTTTCGAGGTTTTCAACCTAGCAGGCCATTTTTTTAGGAGTGATACATAGTTTATACTCTTGCAGGTCAGAAGTGGACATGCATTTTTATGCCCGTGTTGTAAAGAGCGCAATAACTTGAAGTTTAAACTCGTGCATTGAGGAGTTTTATAACTTGTAGTTTAAGATCATATGTTGAGGAGTGCCGAGATATGCATAGACTCTTCGAATTCATCTTCAGATACAAACTTTCCCCCACTATAAAAGTTTTCTATAGCTTCAACTTTGTGAGGCTCACAGATAGGCATCTGTTGATCTCCTCTTGCAGTCATGCTTAATTCTGTATCATACACACAAGTTGTTAACTTTGTAAATATATTGGGATTTAATTCTTGCAAGATATAATGAAAACCTCAATTCATGACTTGAATGCACATTTCAATGCTAGAAGTTTCACTAAGGTGATCTTTACAGTTGAGGCTCAAACTTCTCCAGCGATTGATATAGTCAACAACCGACCCTTCTTCATATTGACGAGCTTTTGTCAGTTCAATCATACTAATGACACATATCGTGCTATAGAAACTGTTAGAAATCAGGCAAAAATAAAGCATACCCCAAGCAAAAATAAAACAAGAACAACACAAAAGATTTACGTGGAAACCCTTGCGGGAAAAATCACAGGCAGAGGCAGAGGAGGTTTCATTATAAAAGGAGAGGAGTACAATGTAAAGCAACATAATTTCTGAATATTCAAAACCGACCCGCTAATTGTACTTATATATTATGTGCGTATAAATAAGTCCTAGGCCCAAAACACTACAGACCCCATTGAAAATCACAAACATAGGTCGCACCGTAAAACTTTTAGGGCCGGATCAATAAAATTTGGGTCACAACTCTAACTGAAAATATTAAGAAACTCTTGCTCCAACTATTCCCAACTATCTTAGCATTAGGTTCGAGATCGGTGTACCAATTAAAGATATTTTCTTGAGAGATCGTACGAACTGTTTGACGAGGTAATCACCATATGTTCTAGCATCATTTCAAGTTTCAATAAAGTGCGTTATATATTGTTTGGGGTCCCTTTGCCATAAAATTATTGAAGCTTAGGAGGTTGATATCCATCAGGCATCTTCAAGTTATCAATCCTTTGTGTATACGACTTTGCATATGTAAGAGAAAATTTGGACGAGGACCCGAATTTATCTTTGATTGCTCCTATGATGAAGTTCTTCAATTTACTAATAGAGATCAAACCTTCAACAGAGACTCGAAGCTCTTAGGTCATTTTTGTTTGTCTTATGAATGACTCTCCTTTCTCTTGAATTTCAGGAAGCTTCATGGGTGTCTTACTTGACTCTCTCTCATACGTGCTCTCCATATTATTTATTAATCTGACAAGTTAGTATCTTGTTGTTGCACGTGATTTGTCAAGTATTCAACTTCTTTAACCAAGCTTGATAACTGTTTTTCTATCGTGGAAGTCATTTTGATGTTTTTCAATTTTGATATTAAAAAAGTCGAGATGAAAGGTAGAGATTGTCTCCCTAGGCGTGTCAGAATTTGTTGGACAATAAAATATATGTTGAGAAAAATAATTAATCGGGACAAGAAAAATATTACAATAATTATTTTATTGATTTCAATGTGTGAGTGTTACAATCTCTGTGAATCCTCTGATTCGCCTTTTCAAATATAAATTCAAAGCCATCGAGCTTGATCTTGAATTTGAACATGATTTAGGGATTTGATGGATTTGATCTTGACTTATACTTCAATTCAAGGGCTTTTGAACTTGCTCTTGAATCTTGTGGTCTTGATCTTGAATCTTGAATTTGTAGAGAAATCGACGGCGTTTGATCCACAAGCTCTCTCTTGCTTCTTATTGAAATTGTTGGTTCCTTTTTTAAATTATGAGAACACTATTTATAGTTGTGAGAAGAGAAGAGTCATGGTGAAGATGGACTTTTTTTGACCAATCAGATTTAAGTTTTGACCAATCAGATTTAAGTGACATGACACATTTTTATGGGTTTTTGATTTCACTAGGCCTGCTGCATCATTTTGATACGTGGCATGATCCTATTGGCTCCTTCACTTGACTTGGCATGCTACGTCATTTGACACGTGGTACCAAATTGGGCCTTTAAAATACGATGATATATTGGGTTAGCAAATCGGGCTCATCATTTGTGGCCCAAATCAATGGATTAGCCCAACAAGAATTTGACTTCAATAAAATCTATATTTATTTGGATATAAATAATTAATCCAATTATATTAATTTATCACATTTATTTGGGCTAATATATTTCAAATTTTAATATAATTCAAATTTTATATGAATTTAAATTTAATAAAATTTCATTGCTCACGGATGCATCAAATAAAGAAATGATCAAATTTTGTGTTTAAACTACTACTGATTTTCTTTATGGAGTGAGAACACCGTCTGTTTCTCAGGAGAAACAATTTCTTGGTAAAGAAGCCCGTTAAGATGATAGCCTGATTTTAAACTTGCCACACCTCATACAAGGGTTACTGCATTATCTGATTGTCTTGATCAATAATCTTTTGATATTGCAGAATGAGTTTATATCCAGAGGTTGTACAAGTATTCAGATCAAACTAATTTTCACTCGAAAAAGAATAAATTTGTTAACAATTTACAGGCTTTTCCTTTCCATTTTTATGCATCTTACTTTTGGCTACAAGATAGATTGATTACATGAAATGGAATAGATGTATATTAATTTAAAATAGGTGGATGTTTAAGCAACAACAATATAAAGATTAAAACATCACATATATTTATAGATTATACATGCACATGAAGATCTAAGATTTATTATAAATAATTTAAAATATTTTCTACACAGATACACACAAATATATGATTTGGAGTATAATGCAGTTGGGTGTAATTACGCAGTATTCCTAGCATAAGCACAATGCAGTGTAGAGAAAATTAAATAAAATAACACACTCCGTTGTAATTAATTATATAGAACTGACTTTTTACTTTCATCAATCGTCCTTACGTTATGACAAGAGCAAACATCAGCTTTGGATAAACAGGCAGTTGACATTTTTCATGCTGAATATTCAAATATTGATTAAATAAAGTAACTTTTTATGAATTGCAGGTGAATAAACAATAGAACAGTGTCACAATAGTAGCTTAGTAGATATGATGTTGGCAACATAAATATGGATTTTTGTTCTAATAATTTGCACAACAATTACCAAAGCCCAAAACATTACTCAGTGTGCTCCTTCTTGTGGTGATATTTATAACATCCAGTTTCCCTTTATACTGAAAGCAGATCCCCCGAATTGTGGATATCCTGGGTATGAGCTTGATTGCTAGAAAAATCGTACTGTCATAAGTTTGAATTTAAAAAACAGTACGTGCTAGTCTGCTAGAAATCAATTATCATGAGTACTTGATTAGAGCAATTGACCCTGGTTTGGAGCATCATTCGAGGAATGCGCTTCTCTTCCTGATTACTTTAACACATCTGTTCCAAGAACCTCAACATTTTATAGAGATTATATTCTCCTGAATATCATCATCGGGAGTTTACTTTTGGTACTATCACAACTGTTGAATATCATGATTGGAACGTTCCCATTATTTATGTCAATTGCTTATCTCCCGTAAATTCTTCGCACTATATGGAGACTAACTTTTGTGGCTCTCCTTTCTCGAATTCTTCAGAAAGTCATATCTATGTTGTCATGGGACAACACTTGTTAATTTCAGATTTGGCTGACAATTGCGGTGTTGAAATGGTGGCCTGGGCCTCGCCTCATGCTCCTTCAAGGGACAATACTTCTCTGTCAGACATTTATTCAGCCTTGACTCACGGGTTTGAGATTACTTGGAAGCGTACCTTTTTGTTTAGAGAATGTAAGGGTATCTGTGTCACTGAAGGTGGTGGCTTTAGTTGTAATAGCTGCAAGGACGGGAAGTCTTTCCCCCCCCCCCCCCCATTGTAAGTCGAGATTCATTTCACATTTCAATATTCAACTTGGAATACCTTATCAAATCATCTGCTGTGATAAAATTCCTATAATGTGGTCATATTTTTAGCTAATATTTTATTTAAAATCTCTTGAAAGTCTCTGATATATTGAAAATCTCCCAAGAGTTTTTTGATTATCATTTATCATGAGATTATTTTGAGAGTTTTTTTCCTCCCAAGAATCTCCTCCTATAAATAGGAGAGAGTACTTTCTACCTTAGACACACCAATGAAATTTTTTAGTTGTGTTTGTTTTCTTCTTTGTAGAATATATTTGTGAGAGAGTTGTGTATTCTCTTGGGGTATTTGAGATATTAGAGTATTTAATTACTCTAATTTTGTATTCTCTTTTGTGCTTTTGTACTCTTTTATTCCATTGGTGTTTAGTAAAATAACTCCTCCTTTTGATAGTCGATGTAGGCTAAGTTGACCGAACCACTTTAAATTTGTGCCTTCTTTATTTTCTTAACTTATCATTATTATCGTCTTTGTTATTGTCTTTAATTGATTACTTTATTTAATTCCTCACCATCTAAAATTTTCGATCCTAACAATCCCTAATCTGATGTTGAATATGTGATTTGTCAGAGTCTAAAATAATGAATGTTGAAGTTATATAGCATTTTGAGAACAAAAATATATCCTTAAATGATGCAACTACCATCCGAACAATATAACTATACTTATAAGTTTATAATTTAAGATATCATTCTTTACTTTACCACATTGAATATACAATTGAAGCAGGTCAAAGATGTGGTCAAGTTTCATTCATTTACTATATCCACTCTCTGTGAGGTTTATGTTATTTGAAGCAATAATAACATTTAGATCTCTTTTGCTTTCAATTTTCTCTCTTTTTATGCTTATTAGTTACCCTCTTTATTACAAGTGTCAATTCTCAGTAACTTTATTCTAATATGTTGCCACAACCCAATTTCTTAGGTCATGATGACGTCTACTATAACCCACCTATAGACAAACCAAATCCGTAGTCCGGAACAGCTAGTAACGAACTACCAAACATATAAAGGAAAGAATTGCGGAATAGATGAAATAAGATAATCAAATACATAACAAAGTCTCATAACCTGGTGGTATTAGTACAAGAGCCTCTAATACAACAAGAGTATAAAAGTAAAATAACAACGAAATTACACTGATATAACTTATCTTTGAATACAATATAGAGACTAGTATAATACATAACAGAGACATAAGTAATACTCCAAAAGTAGGAGCTCACTATAAGTCTCTGAACGATGGCTAATCCGCACGACGCACACGTCAATGGTGATAACTCGTACTATGATCTGCAGGTGGCAGAAATGTAGTATGAGTACCAAATGAATGTTACTTAGTAGGAAACTACCAACTGAGCTCCAAAGATAAAGTAGATATATAAACACATAAATAGAGTTGAAACTACACCCAAAGGTTCAGTAATCATATAACAGTCAATGAGATAATAACGATAGCCTATTTTAGTCATATCCAAGAGACTAACATAATAAGGATAAGGAAGTATCAAGAATGTACTATCCTATTCATGTCCAAATTCATAAACCTCAATACTATATAGTATATCTCATGCCAATATATGAATAAAGGGTGAAAGAAGAGTAGGTAACAATATACAAGGCCAAGGAATGGATATACAATATGAACAAATAAAGATGGGATATACGGTAGTATCATACCTATGTATATCTAGGTATATATATACACACATATATACATATAAATATGAGATCAACTCAAAGTATAACCTAAATCATCATATCTTCACCTTTAAGGCCTCATTATAATACTATTAGGATCTAGTACTATCATACTCAGGGTTTCTAATTCATATGTCTAAACATGAGATAAATATGCATAATAATACAATCGTAAGATAGGAAAGGCCGGAAACATACCTCAAATCTTGATACCAAATAAATGACCAATCTATCATAACTAGTCATAATAATGATTATAACAATGATAATAATAATATCAACAGTAGTGAGAGTAATTGGCTATTTCGAATAATCAAATATCTAGCCGAGCATATGCGTACCCTCGCCATCCTAGGCTCAGAAGGTTCAATCAACATACAACAACACAAGGCATAGTCATCACCCATATCCATGCAACCGTCCCATACCAGCTGATAGACATACATGCATACTGGTGATAGGTGATGTACATGCAAGAATGAATGCAACAGAATCCATAATACCATAATCATCATTCTCATAACTATCATTATCATAATCAACCTCCAACCTTACCGGGTATATAATCATCACCACACCCTCCAGCTTTGTCGGGTATCATCACATTATCACAATATCCTCCGACCTTATTGGGTGTCATCACATCATCACAATATCTTCCGGCCTTGTTGGGTATCAATATCATCATCATAGTATTCAAACCAATGTCACATATTAAAGTAAAGTGCAAGCCCCACAAGGGCTCACGTAAATAGATATAAAAAGAGAAGCAAGTAAAGTATAATTTCATAATTTATCGCTCATCATCAATATCACATCCTTAGTAAGTATATATGAAATAGGTGCACAGAATCAACCGTGCCTAAAAGAGTGTAATCTGTAAGTATGTTTCCCGGATTAATCTTCGAGACTAAATCATTGTAAAGATGTAGAAAAAGTCAAAATATTTCACGACCGAAGTAAGTAATAGTGTCAAATCATGGACCGAAATATGCCTCGATCAAATATTTAAAATAAATTTTTAACCTCTTTTATACATATAAAAATTCCATTTAGTTAGGTAATTATTATAGTAAAGAAATCCATTGCTAAGGTGAAAAGTGAGTTTTAATCTCTTATTTAGGAAGAATAGTCATACGATCATAGTTTAACTAAAATCACATCATTTACTGATTATGAATGTATCAAATCTATGCATGCCATCACTAGTATTCAAATCAATGAAATCATAAGCATCATACAATATCTTTCGCTGCCCCATATCGGAGAGATGGGTATATAAATGTATGCACCTATTCATAACTACAACCGTATCCTTTATAAGGATAAATACTTCCTAGATTTCCAACTCATATCATAACACGACCCTTGCCCGATAATGTGTCCGAAATAATCATAACATTATAATCGCGACCTTAGGCCCACATACATATCCGAAACTCATATCACTAACCATGTATGTAAATCATCTCATGTCTATGGGCCATAGCGTATTCACGAGGCATAACATCTCTATAAGCTATGAAGCATATCTATTATCATCTCACATATAAGAGGCATCTCACTACACATAACTCATAACTACGAAGCATATCATATGTATGAGGCATCTCGTGTCTATAGGTCATACATCATGACTATGAGGAATATCATTTCTACAGGACAATTACCTTACCTAAGAGAAATATCATCTCTAAGGGACCAACGTTATGTCTAAGAGGATATAACATCTCTATATACCAAATATCAAGTCTAGGAGGAAATAGTATTTCTAAGGGCCGAATATCATAACTAAGAGTAAGTAATATCTCTAAAGGCCTAATATCACATCTAAGAAAAAAATGGCATATCTAAAGGCCCCATATCGCATCTAAGAAAAATTAGCATATCTATAGGCCATTAATTATAATTCGGGAAAAGTCATCACAATTTATCAATTCACCAAGCAAATCTTATAAATAAGGCTCATTAGTCTCAACTAGGCCTAACATCTGCAAATAAGTCCACAAAGGCTGACACAAGTCTTGGCCTAAGTGGGCCAGACGATCCCATTTCTAATCCTCAATGTTCATATTTAGGCAACCTATGCCCCAAACTAGGCTGAGGTATTTAGTTCCTCTTCTAGATGTCAAGTAAGTCATAATCAATCCTAAGATAGGAACTTTGTATATAAACATAGGAATTCAAGCCAAATCTACCTGAATTATGGTTTCAAGATCACTAGACTAGCAAGTTTAATCATGCTAACCATGATTCCAACACTTAAGCCACATCCCAAATCTAGCATCATATCATATTCATGCTACAAATTAATCTAATCTAGAGAGAAGGCAATAGGATTCTAAAAAGCACTCAACATTTTGCCTTAGGATCCAAAACCCTCATCTAATCCCAAATAAATTAGCAATCAATACTAAGTTATTCTAATCATAATCAAGCCCATTCATATTCACACGCAATATATATCATCTACGGAGAAGAGTGGACATGTACCTACCTCAAAGTCAAACCGTAAAACCTTACATCATTCAGCAAGGGATCGTCTTCACTTTACAATCTCCAAAATGCCATCACACTATCAAAATTATAATCTAATCATTTATATGAGTCTAACGGTACCCATATTGCACTAGTGTGCTTCGAGTTCAAAATTGACACAAAAACCCCAAATGCGTCCCACTTATGAAAAATATATTTTCGAGGTCAACCAAATGTTCATACATAAACAAGGAACCATAACCCTCATGAAATGGGTGAAAATAAGGCAAACTTTGGGCTAAAATCAAGTCCTAAGCTAAATTAAAGTTTTGGGTCCAAACTAAGAAATTCAAGCAAGAATTCAAAGGATTCTCACCTTAAATTCAAAGATATTCGTGATAATAGATGATAATCGAGCTTCTAAGTCACCCACACAACTCAATTTTGAGTTTTCATACCCATTTAGGATTTTAGGCTCTCAAGATTGAAGAAAAAATAGCCAAATTTGCGATTTGGGGGTCTTTAAATACCCCACCAAGTAAAGAGGTGTTGCGATCGCCATCAGGAGGGTCGTTATTGTGTTAGCTCGATTGACCTATGCTCCCCGCAATTGCCATGGTGTAATCACCATCCGCCTTGCGCGATTTTCGTGGCATCAGCACCAGTAACTCGAAAGTTTTTTAAGTTTCCAACGATACCTCGGGATTTATTCGAAATTCAATTTTCCTAAATGAACTATGCAACTACACTAAATTCGATGTTTTGGATGCTTTGGCAAAGTTGAATTTTTAATCCGGAGTCATTTCGACTAAATGTGTGTCCAACACCCATACTTTTTGATTTTTAACTTTTTGACCAATAGGTCGAAATGAGCTCGGATGCACTGAAACCCAAACCAAAGGTTTATATAGCCTAAAATCGATACTCTAGATCTGCTGGCACAATTGAAATTTGCATTCGAGATCATTTGGCTGAAGTTTTTGCCCAGTGGCTAATTAGAACTAACGAAGACTTCAAAATAGGGAATTAGCCCTAAAAACCAAATGAACTGCCCGGTAACCGAACCAGCAATACCACAAGTCATAAATGGCTTGGGGAAGCTATGGAGAAACTCAAACAGTAAAGATAAATGAAAATATGAGAAATGACCTGAAGGGTCATTACAGATGCATCAGTATTTTACTCATATTCCTATATTTGGACAATGCAGGTGACTTGACCCATCACTATTTAGGTACGTATATGAAATACTGAAGTGCTGTAACTTCATTGCACTAAACATTCCTTTGAAAGGAGACCGTTAAAGCATGTTTTCAATTATAATCCCTCTTCAACTCTTTATATAATTTGTTTCCTCTAACGTAATTTCTTCTTTGTGAGTTGCCTATTTTGACAGTTCTTACTAGAGTGCACAGTGAAGTGGTTATAGATGAGTCTTCTTACTCAACAAAGATAGGCATTCTTTGTTCACTCTGAATACTGAACAGGAAAAAAGTATCTTTGAATCTTTCACTAAAGCCATTTTATCCTGGGAAAATTGATGTGGTTTTCTTATTAATCCCTTCCACTTTCTTTTTGAAACCATGCAATTTCTTGTCACTTTGATTTCTCCTTGGATTGGTTTTCCTCACTTTATTGATAGCGTACGAATGGAGAAGACGACACTTATCTATTTATCAATCAATGAAGCCTTTCTGCAAATCCACACCAACCTCTTCTCAATTAAATACTCCTACTCTGAGATCAGGAAGATGACTAATAAGTTCAAGCAAAAACTAGGCAAAGGAGCCTATGGAACTGTTTTTAAAGGAAAGCTGCGTAGTGGTCCTTTTATTGCAAGTGAAGATAATGCATAGATCTATGACCAGTGGGAAAAAATTTATCAATGAAGTTTCCACAATTGAAAGGATTCACCATGTTAATGTTGTGCAACTCTTTGGATTCTGTGTTGAGGGCTCAAACCTTGCTTTAGTATATGAGTCCATGCTCAATGGTTCCTTAGACAAGTACATATTTCTTCAACAAGGAACTGTTTTCTTGAGTTACAAGCAAATATTCCACATATCTATTGGAGTGGCTCGTGGCATACACTACCTACATCAGGGTTGCGACATGCAAATCCTACATTTTTATATTAAGCCTCACAACATTCTTCTTGATGGAAATTTTAATCCCAAAATACCCAACTTTGGGCCTTGTGAAACTATACTCGTCTGATAATAGCATTGTAACTGTAGCAAGAGGGACAATGAGTTACATAGCTCCAGAGTTGTTTTATAAAAATTTTAGAGGAGTGTCATACAAATCCATTGTATATAGTTATGACATGCTGTTGATGGAAATGGCTGGCAGAAGGAAGAACTTGAACCCATTCACGGATCACTTGAGCAAAATGTACTTTCCTACATGGGTTTATGAGCAATTTAATGAAGGAAATGATATAGATATGCATAATACAAGTGAGGAAGATTAGAGGATGGTTAAGAAAATTATGATTATGGTTACATGGTGCATACAGATGAAGCCAGCTGATAATCCTGCCATGAACAAAGTTGTTGAAATGCTTGAAGGAGATGCAAAAGTCGATGTCCCCAAGGCCTTTTATAGCTCAGCGTGAGATGAATGTTGGGGATGTCATTGAGACAATAAGCATATCCTGTGACATCTTAGTGCCTCACTCACTATGGCGTGCAAACCGTGGTCGTAATATACTTAAAACCATGGTCATATTGGGGTGAGTGTGTACTCACAGTCACCCACCTAATTAATATTTTTTCTTCCAAGATTTTGAAAGGGAAATCACCCTATGGGTTTTTTAAAAATTAATTACCTAATTATTCATTTTTAAAATCTTTTGGTTGTTTTTGTTATTACTCAACCTTGTCTCAAGAAAGAATAAAATTTGATCCTAGATTTACAAATGTGTATTACTAGGATATCCCCAAGAACAAAAAGGATATAAAGTCATGAATTTCAAAATTAGAAAAGTTTTTGTCCCTAGGAATGTTATTTTTTATGAAAGCAATTTTTCTTTTGCTGAAGTTTCTACCTCACCTTCTCAAAATTTTCCATCTCCTAATCCTTCCTTGGATATATTTTCAGATTTAAATCAAAATTATCTCAACTCCACAGTATTCTACCTTACAATAACAAATTCCTTAACTAAACATTGATCCTAACCCTTCATAATCAATAGACCATCTTATCCCTCTCCCTCCATAAGAATTTTCTTCTTCACCTGTTGCCCCTCCTAAAAGATCAAGTAGGATTTCCCAAAAACCTAAGATACCTTCATGATTTTGTATGTAATGGTGTCTATCTCACAAACCTTTGATTCTTGTTTTGATACCCCTCCCTCTACTTCTATTCTCTCTTTCAATGCCTTATCTAAACCCAATCAATATTTTTTGCACTCTAGCAATTCTTATTCAGAACCCACCTGTTATTCTCAAGATGTAACTTACCCTGAGTGATAGGCTGTAATGGATGCAGAAATTACAGCCTTGCAATTGAATGATACTTGAGATGTGGTTGATTTACCTACAGGGAAAAAAGTTTTACCTTGCAAATGGTTTTACAAGATAAAACTTCTGTCAGATGGTCCCATAGAAAGATATAAGACAAGATTGCTTGTGAGGGGGATATCCAAAAAGAGCGTATTGATTACAGTGAGATTTTCTCCTTGGTTGTTAAAATGACAACTACAAGGTGTCTGTTGGATGTTGCAATCAAGAAAAATTGAGCAGTTTCACTGTTAGATGTGAACAATGCCTTTTTACATGAATCCTATGAGGAAGAAGTCTGTGAAATTTCCCTATGGCCTCATTCTTACTTCAATAAATCAGGTCTGTTTAATTAAAAAGTCCCTATATGGTCTAAAAAAGGCCTTTCGTCAATGATATTCTAGGAGGGCTGGTGCTCTTACTTATAAGGGATACACTACCTCTTGAAAGGATTATTCATTATTTTACAAGCCTCAGGGTATCTTATTTCTATCCCAGTTGAATATGTCGATAACATCTTGTTGACAGGGGACAATCTTGTTGAGATTGCAATTATTAAATCGTTCTTAAATTCCAAATTTAGAGTAAAAGATTTGGGTGATATTTCATTACTTCCTAGGCATGGAAGAACAGGGATTTATCATTAGTCAATGAAAGTTTGCTCCAGACCTACTCAATGAATTTGATTGTTCAAAAATTCCTAAGGTTACTTCACCTTTGGACGCATCTACCAAATTACAGGCGAATGTTGATACACCTATTCCTAATCCTACAGTATTTAGACATCTAGTTGGAAAGATGAATTACCTAACTCATACTCGCCCAGATCTAGCCTTTTCAGTGTTGAAGCTTAGTCAGTTCATGTAAAGGCCTTATTATTCCTATTTTTATGCGGCACTTCGAGATTTGAAATGTCTCAACTTGGATCCCGAGCAAGGTATTCTCTTATTTTCTGACCCTTCTTTGTCACTTTTAGCTTTTTGCCATGCCGATTGGGGTCCTGCAAAGACATCTGTCGTTGGATTTATGGCTTTTTAATTATATTTGGTGGATTTCCAATCTCCTGAAAATCAAAGAAGCAAGCTTCAACTTCTCTCTCTTTCGCTAAAGCCAAGTATCGCTCCATGAGAAAAATCACCGTCGAAATAACTTAGTTAGTTTTCCTATTTGAAGATCTGTTTGTTCTTCCTCCGTTACCGGTGTCAGTTTATTCCTACAGTTAAGCCGTGATTCATATCGCCCACAATTCTGTTTTTCATAAAAGAACGAAACATGTGGAACTTGACTATCATTTCGTCCGTCAACAGTACCTTTTTGGCTTTATATCTCTGTAATTTACTCCTTCAAATGACCAACTTGTAGATATGTCCACTAAATCCCTTTCTGGATCTTCTCATCAAAGCATCTTATCCAAGTTTGGTGTTTCGTCTCTCCCCCCCAACTTGAGGGCGGTTGCTGAAAAAGAAAAGATTCAAGCTTAATTATCCATCAGTAGCAAAAAGAAAGAAAAAAATGATGAAGCAAGAAGAAGAAATGAAATTGCAACTCTAGGGATTTCAGACAATAAAGAGGAAAGTGTTCGATCTTCCATATATTGTCCACAGCATGACACGTGGAAGATATCCAACCATTCAAGCGTAGTTCTGGTGGATGAAATGTCAGCCATTAGATTAAGATATTTCATTGGCAATAGAGGCACGTGAATGACACAAATATTCAGCGAATAAAAGTTGTTCGTTAGTTAAGGAATTTTGTATAGGATTAGGACAAGCGTATAATTGAGAGTATTTTTTTTTGTATTTATTTTGCACAAATACGTGTATAAAGAGTAGACATAGCATCAATAAAAATCGATCAAAAATTTTTTCACAAAATTTCTTCTATTTTCTTTCAATATATATAATATAATTCTCTAGAGGGGCCGTTCCTCTAGCTCCACCTCCGTAAGAGTTAGGGGTGGGCATTCGATTTGTTCGATTCGATTATTTATATCAATTCAATTTTCGGTTTTAGAATTGACAAAAGTGACAACCATAACCAAACCAAAATAAATTGGTTTGGTTCGATTTCTACAAAGTCGATTTGGTTATTTTGAATTTTTATTTCAATTTTGAAGATTAAAATAGTAAATCTTTCGTTGCCATGACTGGACATTTAAAATATGTAGTTTTATTAAAGAAAAATATTTTTTTTTCAAATCTAGTTTTCATTCCAAATATAAATAATTCAACATGAATGAAATAAAATAAAATAACCATAAGTTTAACATAATAAATAACTTCATTATGCATAAGTTTGCATAAACAGTTCACAAAACAAATCAACAATCATCAATCAGTGATGAAATAAGTTAGGGTTAAGGACATAACTCGTAAGACGTTTGACGGTTTGAGTTACTTATTATATATTATATTAATATTGAATATATATATAATAAAGTATATAATTTTTTTTTATATATAAGTTAGGGTTTGGGACAAAACTAGTAATATATATATATTATTTATATAATTTCGCTTTTTTTGTGTAATCAATTTTTTTTGGAAAAATAAAAAGCTAAATTTTTAAAATTTAAAATCAAACGATTAGAAAACACCAAAAAATTAAAATTAAAATTAAATTAAAATCTTAATTTAATTTTTTTAATTTTTTTGATTTGAACCAAAATATGTTCGCCCGTAGTGAGAGTGGTCCCTTTGCATATTATAGCAAGTTGCTGAGTCGTTGAATCCTTCAAACATGGCAACTGAAATATCACTCTTATCATACTGAAAGCGACGTTAGTGGACATGCATTTAAGTCAAAGTCTAACCAATTAGACAGTGGAGAGAAAGGTCATATCCTTTTCAAAGAACAAAAGAAAACTACATCAATATATAAAACCACATCAACCAAAGAAGATCCATCTTTCTATATTCATTTGTGTATTTATTAACAACATGTCCATAAGAAAATCGTTTTTTGCTAATGTTTTTCTCTTTGCTACATTCATAACAAGCTGTGTTGCCCAGAGTAATACTACTACTACTACTCTATGTGTTCCTTTTTACTGCAAAGGTGATCTATTAATAGGTATGGCTCAATGATTCGGATCCAATAAACTGTTGTCTGAAGAAATTCAAATGCAGATTTTTCTTACTACTGTTATTTATTTATTTTTTGGGAAATGTGCAGATGTTGTTATGGTGATAAAATATCTTGTGGGAGTCGTAATCTTGATTGCAGTAGTGGTGTGGCAGTACAAAAGACGGAATATGAACACATGGAATGATGGTTTGGAGAATAATAGAGCTTCCTCCAATGAACAAAACTGTTAGGATTGTTGCAAAGCACATACAGACCACATGATATTAGACCGGAGGGTGTGGAGGTCACGAATTAAAGTAGAATTTTAGTAGGTAGTGAAATATTGTCTTGCTTTTAGAGGACTTAGGTTGGTTTCTGTTGGTGTTGTATCAGCCGCACTATTGTAGTTCTTGTTTTTTAATATTTATCATTATTTTTGTTTATTATGTTTCGATTATTGCACTATTTTATTGTTGTTCTAGTTACATTCTTATCTTCATTATTGTTTCATTCTTGTTTGTACTCGAATCTGCCGCATCTTGAGTTAGTGATTTTTCGAAAACAATCTCTCTCCCTCATACCTCCATGAGGTAGTGTGGTTTGCATACACTCTATTCTTTTCGAACTCCACTAATAAAATTTTACTAAATATATTGTTATTAAATTGTTCACTTTAAAAGACGAAGTTCATACTGTTGTTTATTTTAATTTTATCCTTCTTTGTTCAAGCAAATGAGATGTCTCTCCACAATCTTTTTAGTCATTTCCATAAATAAATTCGAGCCTTGCTCAATGAAGTTAATTTGCAGTCTATAAGTGGCTGAGTTCTATCTTGATGTGTTCATGTTTCCCTTTGACTTAGTCAATTTATGTAGGAAAAATAATTTATTTATTTCAAAATAATTTATTGTGTATTTAAAAAAAGAAGAAAAGGAAAAAGATAAAAAGAAAAAGAGCCACACTATTTTACTTACAAGAAAGGAGAGAAAAAAAAAAGATGTCTGCCGCCTCAATGAAATGCTATAAATAACATTCCTTCATTTTGTAAAATGTTGAACAAGAATATTTTATTGTCAATTATATAACTTCCTTTCCTCCTTTTTCTTTTTCTTGGTTTTTATTTAATATCACTTTATTATTATTTCTGCTTTAATATTTTAACTTGTTAGTATTTGTTTTATTAATTTTGTTGATTCATGTATCCTCTGTTTAATTAAGAAAGACTTATTTAACTCAGAATATACTCTAATTAATCATGAAAGTGCTTGTTTAATCCTGAGGAAACATTTCACACTGCTGAAATAGTTTCTTAGGATAATGCCTAATACGACTCAAGTATAATTAATATATTAACTGATTAAGAAACAGTTAGATTACTATTATAGTTGCCATATTGATTACAGTATTATCACTAAGGTAGTAATAATATTATACACTATTATTTTATTATATTGTTAATATTATTAACATAATATTTTGTCAACAGTTAAATAATATTGTTGTTATTATTATTTTTCCGTTGCTCCCCAACAATCTAAGAAACTATTTTAGCATATAATTTTGATCCTAAGACCGTTGATAATACTG
>NC_061113.1:228106538-228128904 GCF_002878395.1 Capsicum annuum
CGCTCCAATTGTGAGAATCACAAAGGTTAGTGTATCGAGTGTTGGTAAGGAGCTTTTTTTTGTTTTGTTAGGTACCATGGCTGAACATAATTTCAAGGCCACGTGTGATCGCTTCCATGATGATCTTGAAGATATGGAACAACACATTAAAATTATACGCCAATTGTTACCCAAACTCTTCTCTCAAAATCCAATTGTCCAAACAACTTGCGATAAGAGCTTTCTGAAGGAAGTTGCTGCCTAATCTTGTGATGGACTTTCACACCGAGGTAAAGATGAACATACTCATGAACGTCAAGGTAAAATAACTAACTCTTACACTTTTGTGCATGTGAATGATAATTGTGTGGCTAGTAGCCCATGAGTGTGAGTTATAGCTTGCCTATTTGTGAGTCTATTGTTTCTTTGCCAGTTGATGATGATGTACTTATTGTGCGTGTGGATACACTAGTTGATCCTATTGATGACCGAATCGACTCTTCTTGTAAGATCGATTTATGTCTACCTAGTGTTGAAACCATTGTGTTGAATGAATGTACATCGTCTTGTGAAATTTATGTTGATCAACTTTTGTGTGAAAATTGCCCACCACTTGAGAATAAGTGTGATGTGATTAATGAATCTCAAGTGTGTGATGATGTTGAAAATATTGATCAAAGGAATAGGAGTGAACCCGAGAGCTATTCTTGGGATAATCTTGCACTTGAAATCTCTTTGAAACTTTATATTAATCTTTTAGAGAGTGATGAATATGTTTTTTTCGAATCTGCCTATGAAATAGATCATGCTCTCTTAAGGTATAATGTCTTGTTTGAAGATGATATAACCACTCTTAATGAACCTAGTGGTGAAAATGATGGTATAGCTTGCCTTAGAAGCTATAACCGATATGCTAACCCACTATGGTATGACAACATTCCTCCTAAAGATGGAAATCTCTTCTTGGAATATGAGAGTACTCTTAAGGGTAAGGGATGTGTGGTTTTGGAAACTACTTCTCCTTTTACTTTGTGTGACTTTATTCTTGAGAGTACTCATGGTAATGATTGTGAAACTAGTAGTGAGTACACCCATGAGGGCACCTTAGTAGAAGTCGACTTGAGTGATATCTTTCTCTACATTTTATTTGCTCTGGATAATATATATGCTATTGTAGAGAGTATGCCGTTTAGTTTGGGTAGAGACCATGGGAAAGGGGAGTGTTGTCTAGATCCGTGTCTATGGCCACTCTTCCCGTTTGACCCCGGTGCCAAATATAGAATTGGTGATGATGGTGCACCCAACTTGTTGCTTGGTTAACATGACAAGCAAAGTATCATTTTTCATTAATTCTATAGCCAAATCCTTTGTGCATTTTTCATTAATTATGTAATATTTAGTACAAAGAATCCTTGGTTATATTCTAAATATATGCAACCTTGGCATGTTGAGGTGATTTGTCGTTCTTACCCTAACCCTCATGCCATGAAGAGTTTGTATTTGTGTGTCTTTTCTTTGGTTTTGCAAGGTTTGGATTCGAGGTCAAATCATTTTCAAGAAGGGGAGGATGATACGATTCAAATGGCCGCCTTAGCTTTTAATGAAACTATTCGAAGTCAATACGTGGGGCATCAAGCTTTGGTCGCATTAAGGAAATGGGATCCTACATGGAGGGGCCAATTTGAGAACACCAAAGAGCAATCCCACGTGTGAAAGATTGCTTGGAGCATTGAAGATTGAGGACTCACGGTTTTGGGCCTTTATTAAGGACATTTTGGTTACTTAGCCTTGTCCAAGTAACACTCCATAACCACCCCTTTTCATTAAGAGTATTGTGGTTATTTTGTTATGTAATAAGTTAGACTATAAATAGGTTCTATTAGTTGATTTGCTAGTTAGTTTATGCATGATGAATGTATGAAACACTTGATAACCTTCTCTCTTGAGAGTAGACCACCTTAGTGTAGTCTTAGTTAGGACTTGGAAAATCCATCCTTAGTATAAGGCTTGGAAAAGCCAATATTGAGCTTTGCTTGGAAACGGTGGATCTTGAGGTGAGTTGATTTTCTTGGCAATCACCGTAAGAGTGTGGTTTTGATTATTACATTCATTAGGGTTAGTTTTGAAATACACTTGGTTCTTAATCTTGTAATAATCTTGGTCTCACTATCTATCCTTTCATTATTTTGCAAATCCGTGTGTTTTTGTGTTTGTCATCTTGTATCCCTTTGTGTTGCTTGTTCTTCTCACATTTTGTGGACTGTTTTGGAATCTTGGTGGGCTATTTTTGTATCATTTCTTTATGGCATGCTAGATTAGGACATATTAATATTAAATATATAAAGAATATGCAATCACTTGGTTTAATATCTGGTTTAGACTCAGGTAATTTTGATGAATGTGAAATATGTGCTGAAGCTAAAATTACTAAAAAGTCATGTTTTTCAGTTAATAGAGAAACTAAATTGTTATTTTTGATACACACTGGTTTGGGTGATTTAAAACAAACTATGACTAGAGGTGGTAAAATATATTATGTGACCTTTATTGATGATTTCTCTAGATTTACTAAGTTGTATTTGCTTAGAAATAAAGATGATCCATTTGATGCTTTTGTGTCTTATAAATCTGAAGTTGAAAATCAGCTTAGTAGAAAAATCAAGAGAATTAGATCTGATAGAGGTGGAGAATATGTATCTTTAAATATTTTTTGTGAAAAAAAAAGTATTAGTCACGAAGTAACTCCGCCTTATTCTCCTGAGTCTAATGGAGTAACTGAAATGAAAAATAGGACACTGAAAGAAATGATGAATTCTATGCTAATTAGCTTTTGTGCACCTGATAATTTGTGGGGTGAAGCTATTTTATTTGCATGTCATTTACAAAATAGAATTCCTCATAAAAGAACTGGCAAAACCCCTTATGAATTATGGAAAGGTTATAAGCCTAATTTGAAATATTTAAAAGTGTGGGGTTGCCTTGGAAAAGTTCTTCTTCCTGAACCTAAAAAGAGGAAAATAGGTTCTAAAACTGTTGATTGCATGCTTATTGGATATGCTGAACATAATGCAGCATACAAATTTCTTGTCTTAAAATGTGATGTACTTGATAGTAATACTATAATCGAGACAAAGAATGTTGAATTCTTTGAACATATTTTTTCACAATGTGATAAAATCTCTCATGCACTTGTTGAAAAAGAAAATGAATCTACCTCTAATATTGAGGAACTGAGAAGGAGTACAAGGCCTAGAAAAGAATATTTTCCTTATGGAAATGATTTTCAAACTTTTCTTGTTGATAATGAACAATCAAATTATTTCAAAGCTATATCTTCTTCTGATGCTAAATTTTGGAAAGAGGCAATAAAAAAATTGAACTTGATTCAATTATGAAAAATAATACATGGGTTTTAAATAACATACCTCCTGGTACAAAATCGATTCGTTGTAAATGAATTTTCAAAAGGAAACGTAATTCGGATGGATCTTTAGATAAATATAAAGCTCGGTTAGTAGCTAAAGTATTTTCTCAAAAGCAAAATATTGATTACTTTAATACATTTACACCAGTAACAATAATTGCTTCTATTCGAGTATTAATTGCTTTGGCATCAATTCATAAGCTTTTTGTCCATCAAATAGATGTAAAAACAGCTTTCTTAAATGATGATTTAGAAGAAGAAATTACATGGTTCAACCCAAAGGATGTGTAATATCTGGACAAGAAAATAAAGTTTGTAAATTAATTAAATTTCTTTATGGCCTTAAACAAGCTCCGAAATAGTGGCATGAGAAATTTGATCAAATCTTAATAAAAGACGATTTTTCTTCTATTGAATTGGATAAATGTGTTTATACAAAGGTGGTAGACAGTGATTATGTGATAATCTGCTTGATGATATGCTTATATTTGGTACATGTTTAAGTATTGTGGAGCGTACCAAATTATTTTTATCTACTAACTTTGATATGAAAGATCTGGGTAAAGTGAATATGATTTTGGGAATTAAAGTTATAAGGAGTAAAGATGGTACAATGTTGTCACAAGAACTTTATGTGGAAAGACTTCTAAAGAAAGTTTGAATGTTGGGAGGTAATTCCTGTAGCCACTCCTTATGATCCTAATTCTAAATTAAAAAAGGAATAATGATGACCCAGTTGCTCAGTCTAAGTATGCACAGATTATTGGAAATTTGATGTATGTAATGAATTTTACTAGGCCTGATATAGCCTATGCTGTGTGTAGATTGAGTAGATATACTTATAATCCCAATAATGAGCATTGGTCTGCATTAATGCGATTGATGAAATATTTGAAAGGAACCGTGAATTATGGTATCTTGTATAGTAGATTTCCTTCAACTTTAGAAGGTTATTGTGATGCAAATTGGATCTCTGATTCAGACGACACAAAATTCACTAGTGGTTATGTATTCACGCTTGGTGGAGGTGCAGTATCATGGAGACGATCATTGCTAGATCAACTATGGAATCAGAGTTTGTGGCTCTGGAGTTAGCTGGTACTGGGCTGAATGGCTAAGAATTTCTTAGTGAATATACCTTTGAAAAAGGATGATCTGTTGCCTCATAGCCCTTTTAACAAGGATGATCTGTTGCCTGATATTCCTTTGAAAAAAGGATGGTATGTTGTCTAATATCCTTTTAAAAAAGGATGATCTGATGCCTCCTGTGTATATACACGGTGATTGTCAAGCCAAAATTGCTATTGCGAAGAATAAATCTTACAGTTGTAAGAGTAGACATATGAAATTGAGGCATGATTTTGTTAAGCAGCTTTTGAGGGATGAAATATTTTCCATTGATTATGTGAAGTCAGAATGGAATTCGGCCGATTCACTGATTAAACCTGTGGGAAGAAAATTAATTCTTCAAACCTCAAAAGAGATGGGGTCAAGGTCAATATGATTGTCAATAGAGATGGTAACCCAACCTATGTGATTGGAGATCCCATGAAATAGGTTCATATGGGTAATAACAAGTCGATATTGACTCTGTGCACTTATTGAGAGTGCTTGAACTGCTAATAAAATGGAGGAATGAGTTAGAGGAATGAGTTATCGCCTCTTAATGAATTCATAGTCCTTATGGATGGTGTATTTAAAGCAGTGTACACTTGATGAATTCACCTATATGTGAAGTGAAATGAGGCCGTTCCTATGAGACTCTTGGCCTTAGTCTCTAGAGCTCACATGAATACGAGGCACGCACATGGCCTATTGGCG
This sequence comes from Capsicum annuum, assembly GCF_002878395.1. NCBI lineage: Eukaryota > Viridiplantae > Streptophyta > Magnoliopsida > Solanales > Solanaceae > Capsicum > Capsicum annuum. The sequence continues at coordinate 228,111,763 of NC_061113.1, forward strand.
CAAAACCGCATGAACAATAAAATTACGATCAAAATATGATTGATAAAGTCTCTGGCTTACAACAAGTGTTATTTGGATCATAGAATATTATATTTCACCGATAATTCTGTAATTTAAATTTTATTGGTCTAAGTTTGATTCATAGTTCAGAAGACACCAAACCTACTGCATTTTGTCCATGCAAATCCAGCAAGTTAAAATTCCTTTTCTATAATTTATTTCAAAATAATTTTTTGTGTATTTGGAAAAAGAAGAATAGGAAAAAGAAAAAGGAAAAAGAGCCACACCATTTTACTTGTAGAGAAAGGAAAGAAAAAAAAAAGATGGTCTGCCGCCTCAATGTTTTGGCGCCTCAATAAAGTGCTATAAATAGCATTCCTTCATTTTGCAAAATGTTGAACAAGAATATTTTACTGCCAACTATATAACTTCCTTTCCTCCTTTTCCCTTTTCTTGGTTTTTATTTAATATCACTTTATTATTATTTTTGCTTTAATATTTTAACTTGTTGGTATTTGTATTATTAATTTTGTTGATTCCTGTACCCTCTGTTTAATTAGGGAAGATTTATTTAACACAGAATATCCTCTAATTAATCAGAGAAGTGCTTGTTTGATCCTAGGAAAACATTTCACACTGCTGAAATAGTTTCTTAGGACAGTGCCTAGCACGACTCAAGTATAATTAATATATTAACCGATTAAGAAACAGTTAGGTTAATGTTATAGTTGCCATATTTATTACAGTATTATCACTAAGGTAGCAATAATATTATACACTGTTATTTTATTATATTGATAATATTATTAATATAATATTTTGTCAATAGTTAAATAATATTGTTGTTATTATTATTTTTTCGTTGTTCCCCAACAATTTATTTTGAGCTGCTCAAAGGAACAGATATGAAAGATCTTACTTGTGTTCAATCTTAGTTGACGATTGGGATGTCTGCTTTCAGCTACCTACTTTTAGTCAAGGATATTTTTAGAATTTTATAATTTTTTTCAATTTAATTTTTTAATTTGTTATATATTTGAAACTTGTATAAAAAATATTATAAATTATAAATTAATAATTTAAATTATTTCAAAGAACATAAAATTTTTAATTGATTTGAAATTTTATCAATGCAACATAAATTGAGATAGAGAAAGTTATATATTATTTGAAAATATCATGAAAAGTAATATAAATCATAATAATTAATAAATTTAAATATTTGAAGGTTGTATAAAAAATTGATTTGACTTTTAAAATTCTATCAATGTCATATAAAATGAAAAATTATGTAGAAAGTCGTGTATATTAATAATCATTAGCAACTTGAAATATTTAAAAATTATATAACAAGTTTGATTGACTTTCTCAAATATTTTATCAGTGTCACATAAATGGGGACAAATAGAGTAACATATGGTATCTGAAAAATCATGTAATAATACTATAGATCAATAAACAACACCACAAAATATTTTAAAATCACACCAAAAAATTGATTGACTTTTCAAATTTTATCTAAATCACAGAAATTGAGATAAAAAAAGTACTCCCTCCATTTTTTTTAATTTCTCCCCTCATTTTTCGTAAGTCAATTTGACTAAGTTTCAAATCTAAATTAGATTAGATTGATTTAATTTTTAAAAATTATAATTAGATATTAAAAAACTGCATGAAAGTATTATAAATTATAATTTTTTTTCAATTTGATTAAGAAATACATCTTACAATGTTGGTCAAAATTTATATCGTTTGAGTCAAAAACAAAAAAGAATAATTAAAAAGAAATAAAGGAAGTAACATTTATTGGGTCTGTGCTAACACGAGCTCCATCGTCTGCTATAGAAATAAATTTGGAAAAATTACAACCAAATATCGATCATCTGATTTATAAAATATGGACATAATTAAGGGTGTTAAAACTTTTCATAAGACCTAATGATTATTAGATTTTTTAAGTAGAAGAAAAAAATTAATATTCTTCTGTTTTTAAATACATGTTCACATTTTTATTTATACGTTCTTTAAGAAAAATATTAGATGGAGAATAATTTGATTAAATCTATTTAATACTTTCTCTTTTGCATGATTTTAAGATCTTTTCATATTTATGACTAAGGGGTTATTTGACAGAGTGTATAAAAATAGTATTGAATATGATGTATTAGTAATGATGGATTAGTAATACTGAAATTAGTAGTACAAAGCTTATTTCTTAGGCAAAATAGCTCATTGGACCCTTGTACTTAGTCCGATTTGTAAAGTGGATATTTTCACTCACATGTTTGTCATCTAGACCCTTAAACCCATTAAAAAGTAACATTTTAAACATTTTTTTTGACCTGGCATCCTATGTGGCTGAGACCACATAGGAGCGTGTATTGCAGCCTCCAACCACGCGTAAGCCAAAAAAAATAGGGCCCTAACAGTCTTAAAAGGGCTTATCAAATGCCCTTTTCATATTCCTTCTTCCTCATTTGCTTCCAACACCATTGTTGGAGCAATTTGAGCTTTTTTTCTCCCTTCTTCTCTATTTTCTCTCTCTAAATTCTTGTTCCTTAATTTTTTTCCTGCTCTTTTCGTAATATTTCGTAATAATTAAAAAAAAAAATTAAAAAAGCCCCTCACCCCCGTAGCATGGTAGCCCCAAGGCTGTTTTCCACCCAACCCCAACTCCGTAAATCTTTCTTCTTTGCTGGATACAGCCCTTCCACCCCCACCCCTACTAGTAGCTCGTTTATTTATTTTGTGAAATTAACAAAAAAAAATTAATGCTTGTTAATTGTTTTTGTGAAATTTAATTCCTTCTTAAAATCAATTTGTTACTTGAAATGTAAGGTTAGCCTGCAGAGAGAAGCAACAAGAGTTGATTTGAAGATTATATGGAGGTTGTATTTACATTTGATTTCTTTTCTCCCTTTTATGTAGATTATTAATTTTTTTTCTGTGAGAAGAAAAAATGGATCTTGATCTATTTTTTTCTGCCAATTATGGATCTTAATTGTTAGGCCAATTATGGATTGTTAATTATAGGAATGACGGAAATGAATTGATGGTGTGTGTTTATTCATATGAAGAAGAAGAAACAACAAAGGAAGAAGCTGTCAATTTTGCCTCTCTTTTTAAATTCTAAATTAAAAATTTTCATTTGCTTAATATCTAATTTCTTATGTGGCATTTTAAAAACGATGTGAAATTTAATGTAGAATTTAAAATGACGTGAAAATTGATGTGGCGGCAATTGTGTTACACATACGGAAAAAGTGTTTAAAATGTTGTTTTTTTAATGAACGTGTTTAAAATATTGCTTTTTAATGGGTTCAAGGGTCCAAATGACAAACATGTAAGTAAGAGTATCAACTTTACAAATCGGACCAAGTGCAAGGGTCCACCGAGCTATTTTGCCTATTTCTTATCCATTGTTTGATTTGATATATTAAAAATAAATTTTATTAGTCCCATGGTATTAAATTTTATGTATTACTAATATCACCAAATAGAAGGTATTAGTTATATACCCTGTAATGTCAAATACGGTGTATAACTTAATACCATGTATTAGTTATACATAGATATAACTTAATACCATGTATTAGTTATACATAGATCCATCCTACTAAATAATACCATACATAATACACGAACTATTTCTTCTAGTGCATTCTACCAAACGACCTCTAAGAGTAAAAGCAGAAACAAATACTTCCATTATTCATTTTACTTAATCCTTATTGACTTGACACTCCCTTTAAAAAGATATTTATTAGGTTTTTATTTTATTAAACTAACCTTATTAATTATATATTTTTTACTCCTCCTTATGAGCTCCCACCTTTTTGATCTCATGGTCATACTCACTAACTATCACAGAGGGCTGGAAGTGAGGGATCCAGATGTTTACTGTTCAAACAACTCTCTTTTATCATTAATTATATTTTAAAAATATAAATTTGAGTATATTTTTTATAGAATGGTTTAATAATAGGGCCGTATTTGAAAGATATGATAAACATCTTTTGATTTTATAAATTGAATAAGTAAATTAAAATAATTAATTTTAGTAAGAGAATCAAATAAAACAGAAGGGAAGAAATAATCAATTATATATGGACTTTCTAAAATGAGAAGAATTATGAAATATCTATTTGTAATTAAGGGTGTTCATGGTTTGGTTAAAAATCAAACCGAACCACGAACCAAACCAAATCGATTAAAAAAAACGACAGTTGGTTAGGTTTGGTTTTAAAATTTTAAAACCGATACTTATGTGGTTTGGTTTTGATTTTACTCTAAAATAACCCACAAAATAATCAAATCGAACCGATAAAAATTATATATATACACACACACACGCACACATATCTATGTACATATATGTATACACACACACATACATATGCATATATAAATTATATTATTCATAAATAAAATATAAATATTTTTTATATTTTAAATTTTAATCATGAATTTAACTTTAGTCATAGAACTTTTAGTCATATGTCTCCATCTAGTTGATGGTACGTTATGAGATTCTATATGATTTTCGTTCTTTGAATGACAAATGATACTAATTGTAAAATTATCTTGTCGTCTATGGGATTTTATAGGTGAGTTTTATTAGACTATAGATAATCACTAGTTTTGAACTTTCTTTTTGGTCCCTATTAATCAAAAAATTTATGAGTTTACCTTTTGGGGGGTTTATCATATCATTCTCTTATATGTAGTTTCTAAATACTTTTGTAGAAGCATTCATATGGTGTTGTTCATGGCTTTGCCTAAGTATAACACTAAATTGACATCTTAGTTTTAAGGTTGAGGAACAACACTTGGTTGACATCTCATATGTTGGATTGAATTTTTTTAAGAAAATTTTTAACTTTTATCGTTAACTAAAGTTATAAACCAAAAAATCGAACTGAACCGAACTAAACCGACAAGAACCAAACCGACAATTATTTTTTTGTGTTGTGATTTTAGAAATTTAAAAACCGACTAAGTTGGTTTGGTTATGGTTTTGACCAATAACCGACCCAAACCGACCCATGAACACCTCTATTTGTAATAACAATACAAGTATTTAAAACTGGAGTATCTTCTTAATTTTATGCAATGCCACTCATTTTGAACCAAAAAAAATAAAATTTACTATTAGAGTTGTCAATATGGGTTGACTTAGTTCATCCGAGTTAGATCACACGGGGTTTGGAGTTTGACGGGTTAGGCCGGGCTGACCCATCAACATGACAGGTCAGAAAATAACAAATCCAATCCATCACACTGTGGGATGCGAGCTTTCACGGGCTAGTCCACTTTTTCAAATATATTATTTTTATAATCTTAATTTAAATTTTAAATTATTAATTACATAAATATGTACAATATAATATGACATGAAGTTACCACTTGTTAATCAAGTCTCAAATTTACAAAAAATTTCAAATAATTTGTGAAATTAAATAACTTTTGACACCAAATTCAAACCAAATAGAGACGTTAAAAAATAAATGAAATTATTAATGAGTAATAATATAAATAGCTAAATAATAATATTAGCCTATTTTTGTTTTAATTGATCACAATAAAACACTAAGAAATATCAATATTTAGTCCAGTAAAAGTGAAAATGAACTCCTAAAAAAAATCTCATGGCACTTATGAGTTATAGCGTGTTTAACATTGCCACATTATCTTCATCAAACATATTTGATTCCTTAAAAAATTTAGTATTTTAATTATTTGTATATTTTATAAACATATTTAATATTTAAATATTTATGATGGTCCAAATAGACTTTGAGTTTGGACTCTTTTTTTAATTCTTAGTACTCTATTTTATTTTTTAATCATTTTTTGTTTGGCCCACGGGCTAGCCCAGTCCATATTGCTCAAGCCCCACAGACCAACGAACTTATATGGGTGGGACTAAAAAACATTGTTTTTAAACGAGCTGTAAAAATCATAGTTCAACTCTATCAAATTACAACTGGATCAGACCGGCCCAACGAGGTTGGTCCATAGTTATGACTTTAGTTATTATGAAATAGAGTAACAATACGGACATCATTGCCTTTACTAACGAAAACCAATTAATATCTCGTAATAGAATAGTAAACGCCACAACATGCCACGTCTCATGTTGTTTAAAGTTAAACGAGAAAATTGAGTCTAAGGTGACAAATAAGTGTTGAAATTAATATTGGTGACAAGTTTGACCAATTTAAGTCAAATTTTTTGTTAATTAGTAATTAGGATAAAGTGGGGTTAAAATATATTTTTTAAAACTTCATAAACTTAAAAATACAAAATAGGACCACTAAAAAAACATGGGTCATTTGTATATTTTTTTAGAATTAGTTCAAAATTCTCTCTCTTTCTCTAAAACAGAGAGAGAAGAAGACGATACATCTCAAGTTCTCTCTCGGTTCTCTTCTCACAAACACCTCCGTCGCCATCTCTATGTTCTTGTGTTGTCATCACCATCTCCATTACTATCTTCGAACTTAGATCTCTAAGGTAAAATTATTTTCTTTACTCTTAATATGGTGGGTTTCATTCATTTACAAGAATGTGTTGATTTTGAAAAAATGGGTTTAGATTTTTGAGATTTGTGGTGTCCTCTTTTGGGTTTTTTCTTTTTTGAAATGGTTGATCAAGATTATATTGAAAATTTAATAAAGATCCCTATTTTGAGTTTGTTTAAAATCTTTAATTTTCCACTCCAATTAACTTGAAAATAATCTAAATTCTTAGATTTGTTGAATAACTTATTCAATTGATAGAAAGATGGAATCTTTAGCTGTAACATTGTTATAAAAGTGTAATGTTTGCCTAAGTTTTGAGTTGGGTGAGTTCAAGAATCAATTCAACTAAAAAAAAACTTATTCTTTAACTATAATTTTGCTAGTTGAAATGTAATAATGTCTAAATTTTGAGTTGGAAATTGAAGAACTTGTTTAACTAGCAGAAAGATTGAATTTTTAAGTCTAGTCTAAAGTGTATTTCTCAATTAACAGTATATTTTAGTATCATCTTTATCATTTACTGCAGATTTACTGTAATTATTCATGTTAACTATTTTTTTTTTTGTTGTTGGTTACAATAGTCAATGATTTCTATTTTATTTCATTTGGTGTAGATTCAATGGCTCTAAGGGAAAGAAGAGGAACAATTGTCATTACCACTAAAAATACAAGAAGGCAAATTAGTAAACGGAGACAAATAGAAGAAGAAAAGGAAGAAAGCACAAGATTGGAGCAGTCTGTAGGAGAAGATGGAAGTACAAGGTTGGAGAAGTCTATAGAAGAAGGAAGCAGAAGGTTGGAGAATTCTACGGAAGAAAAAGATGAAGAAACAGGTGAAGCAGATGCTTCTTCCACTAATGCAAATGCCTCAAATGATAAATCCAAAAGTAATGAAAATGCAAAAGGTGAAAATAGAGGATTCGAGGATGAACAGAGAACGAAACACCGACACGATACACCTATCTTGGAGGAGAAGACATCTCATATTGTCGAATTCTCTCCGGTCAATCCTTCACCCGATACCTTACTTGTCAAGCCTATTAGATATTTGGATTAAAGCTTTGAGACACTAATTGATGGTATCCAAGTTTGATGGGCTTTGTTAATGTTAAGTCTGGGTTGTGTAAGTCTTTTTCTGAGTTTAGAAAGATTTTAGAAGATAAAAAATTGATGAAGTTCTTTAAATCTTCAATTTTCGGGAAGTACTTAAACCTGCCTAACAATATCAATATAAGATTTCAAATGATTTTAGTTTACCAACTTCTTCAACATAAAATTATAAGTCATAGAAAAGAGAAAGTTTGGATAAACTATTGTAGCATGCCGATTTGTTTTGGCATGAAAGAATTTGCTATCATCACCGTATTGAATTGTCATTTACCAGTTGTGTATGATGAAGAAAAAATGTCAACTAAGACATTGAGAAGAAGACAACAAATTATTGATTTGGTGGGAAAGAGTTGCAAAGACAAGGAGTCGATTGAACACATCAAATCTAAGGATGTTCGTAAAAGTGTAAAGAAGTCATTGTGAATGCTCTATTTTGTGCATAATTTTCTTTGTGCAAAAGATTTGAGCACAAAATTTTCGTCTAAATGGGTTTTGCTCTCGGCTGATAGAGATGCATTTTCTGCCCATCCATGGGGGCGTGTAAGTTATGATCTTACAATTGAGTACCTATTGAAGGCAGTCAATCCAAATGTGAAAATCTCTAATCTTTATGTCTTTCCATGGGCTTTCATGGTAAATTTTATTTTAATCCGTATTTTTTTAAATTATTTTTGGGTCCATTCATTATTCTGAGCTATCTCTCTTAATATCTTTATTTTATATAGTGTTGGACATTTGAGGCTATTCCACCACTTCGAAAAAAATTCAAGGTTTTTTCAGAAGAAATGTCTTCACCAAGAATTCTTAGATGGCTTTCGGCGACTAATAACCAATCTGTTAAGATTAATGAGTTGTTTGACCCCCCCCCCCCCAAAGACTCGGTAAGTATCATCTCATATTTTTATTTTCGTGTTGCTATCATTTTTTTGTTTGTCTGGTTTTATATACACCTTGATTTTGTCCAGTGTTGTTACTGCCACTTTTCACTGACCCTTCTTTATTTTTCTTGTACTTTTAGGTATGCATTTGTGTAGAGAAATCAGTGTTAATATCAACCTATTAAAAATTCACCAAAAGAAAAACATTATTCAGTATTGCAAACAAGTTTGTTGAATTTGGCATTAGGCCTTAGCATTATGGAAATGAGAATTATAGTAGAATTGACACGGATGGTCCTTAATAAAAGTATAAAGGTGACATAAAAGTAAAGCTGGAAAGTTATTCCTTTAGAAAAATGTTAAAGTTTGTTAGTTTATTCTCAGTGAGTTTATTTATAAAGAAAGACCAAGACTACATATAATATTAGGGTCCATCTTTCTCAAAGTCAAGTGATGGAAGACTAGCTAATGTAGTTTTCATTGTGAAAAAATAATGGAGTCATATGCAAATAATTATGTTACATGATATTTTAAGAATATCAACCTGTTATCCTTTGTCTGAAAATTATTACCTGGGGGATCTTAAAACATAGTCTTACTATTCTACTCAAAGTTTAAGAAAATTGGAAGGAGTACATAATTACATAGATGGTACTACAATTACATAGATGGAGAATCGTAAACATAGTCTGACATATATGTTGCCTTTGATAATTTTCTAAAATATTCTTGTGGGATTATATGCTTTGTGTTATTATATCTTAATATTATTATTTTTTATATATAGATTGTGCATCCATGGATAAGTCATACACCAAGTGATATGGAAATAAATTTCTTCACTAGGTTTGTGCCTTTGCAATTAACTAAAGATGACAAGATTGAAAAGCTTGAGAGAGATTTGAATGGTGTTGGGGAAATTAAAAGAGATTGTACAGTTGATGAGGGGGATTTGGACCCTTCAAGAGCAGTTTATGTAGGTGGTACTGTTGTTGGTGATGGAGGAGAAAGTTCTCCAAATATTGATAGAGGTACTAGTGGTGTTGTTGCCGGAGGAGGAGGAGGATCTTCTCCATTTGTTACTAGTGGACTTGGTGGTTTTAGTGGTGATTTTGGAGTAGGAAGATCTTTGATTAATGAGAATGTTTCACGTCCTCAAGAAACCCCATCCACCATTGAAGTGCCTTCTTGTAAACTTTATCATGAAAAGATAGACTTGTTAACTGCTAGGGTAGATACTTTAGAGAAAGCTATCACCACTATGATGTCTAAGAGGGGTATTTGACCATCATTAAAAATCTTGGACCCGTATACTTCTAAAGGTGTTAAAAGGCGAAAAAAAATAAATTTCAAAGGCATTGTCAAGTGTCAAGAGAAAAGCAAAGAGACAGGTTGAGCCTATCATTGATGAGGAAATTTTAGTCAACTATCATTAGACGACTACTCCCAGTTTTAAGTTTTTTCTAAAGACGAGTTGTAACTTTTTAATTATGTTTTGTTGTAGTGGTGAATGAATACTCATATCTGAATTGGTATTTGTAATGTGTTGGGAGATGAAATTCATAGATGTTTTATTAGTATAAATTTTATTTGCAATTAGCTATTACATTAGATATTGAATTTTTCACCGCAAGTACGTTAGTTACTGAATTTTTCACAACAAGTACGTTAGTTGCCGAATATTGCATAGCAATTGTTACATTTTACTACAACAAGTACGTTTGTTGTCGACAGTTTTATAGCAATTACTGGATTATTCTACAGCACGGGAGTTATTTATTGAAAATTTCATAACAATTGCTTAAATTTGCTACAAGTATGTTAGTTGCTGAACATTGCACAACAATTATTGTATTATGCTACAACAAGTATGTTAGTTGCTAGAAATTTCCTAACAATTGCTGAAATATGGTACTAAAAGTACGTTAGTTGTTGAATGTTTCACAACAATTGCGTAAATGTGCTACAACAAGTAAGTTAGTTGCTACGAATTTCATAACAATTGCTGAAACATGATACAACAAGTACGTTAGTTGCTGAATGTTAAACCACAATTGCTTAAATGTGCTACAACAAGTACGTTAGTTGCTGAGCATTGCGCAATAATTGTTGCATTATGCTACAACACGTATGTAATTAAATGACCGTTTTAATGATAAATGGAGTGATATTAGTGTAATTTAAGAGTGTAATTTAGATTTTATAGTTATCAAATACAATGAGATAGTAATTTGAGATACAATATATGATCAATTAAACGATTGCAAATGTAATCAACTAAAAACTGAGTTAAATGACCGCTGGTTAATTGAATCAATCATATTTATTGACGATTTAACGATAAATAGAGTGATATTAGTCTAATTGAAGACTGTAATTTAAATTTTATAGTTATCAAAAGTAATGAGATAGTAATTTGAGATATACTAAATGTTTAATTAAACGATTGCAAATGTAATCAATAAAAACCAAGTTAAAATTTATCGCTAGTTGATTGCATCAATCATATTTAATGATAAATAGAGTGATATTAGTCGAATTGAAGAGTGTAATTTAGATTTTATAGTTATCAAATACAATAACGTAGTATTTTGAGATACACTAGACGTTCAATTAAACGATTGTAAATGTAATAAATTAAAACTGAGTTAAATGAACGCTAACTGATTGGATCAATCATATTTAATAATAAATGGTGTGATATTAGACCAATTTAAGAGTAAAATTGAGATTTGATTGTGAGTATGCTTGAATTTTCTACAACAAGTGAGTTAGTTGCTACGAATTTCATAGCAATTGCTTAAATGTGCTACAACAAGTGAGTTAGTTGCTACGAATTTCATAACAATTGCCGAAACATGATACAACAAGTATGTTAGTTGCTGAATTTTAAACCACAATTTCTTAAATGTGCTACAACAAGTACGTTAGTTGCTGAATGTTAAACCACAATTGCTTAAATGTGCTACAACAAGTACGTTAGTTGCTGAATATTGCACAACAATTGTTGCATTATGCTATAATAAGTATGTTAGTTGCTGAACATTGCATAACAATTGCTGCATTATGATACAACAAGTACGTTAGTTGTTGAATATTGCACAACAATTGCTGCATTATGCTACAACAATTAAGTTGTTGAACGCTTCAAATAAATTGTTGAATTATGTTACAACAAGTGTATTGGTTGCTGAACATTTCATAACAATTGTTGTAATCTGCTGAATCTCCTAGACAGTATAACATACACTTTTTTTAATACTGAATAACAAGAACAACGATAAGATCAAACTTGTTCACAAGTAATAACAATAGCAATAGATTTGTTCACAAATAACAAAAACAATAAGATTAAATGTGCTTCTATGAAGCATTTCGCTCGGAGCATGTAGTCTTTTTGTGTCCAACCCTTTTGTATATGGAACATTTATATTTCTTGGTTGAAAATGATCCCCCGACTCCTTTTCGCCTTTTATATGACCTTCTTCCAACCTTGCCTGGCTCAACAAATGGAGGAGATACTTTCTCTCTAAAATCTCAATTGGAACTTGCCAAGAATCTTCAGATGGAATAGATTTAATTTTCTCCACATATGTCATAATGTGTGCATCTATCGTGTAATACAAAGAGGAGTATTCATAAATTTACCTCCCATAGTCTTCACCATATTGACACCGGAGCGCTTCCATAACATGTGGACAAGGTATTTTATCAACATCAAAGACTCTACAATTACAAGATTTTCTTTGCAAATCAACTGTTGCAACAACTTCATGACCAGTGACAATATACCTATAATTGACAATTTGATGGACTAATAACTTATTTCCCAACTCAGTATTTTCTGCAATGATTGTCTCAATCGAAGAAACAAATTCGGTTCCTATATCAAGGAATATCATAAGTCTCTTATGAAATATCTCAGCAAATCGCTTGTTTATCGCATCAAATAAAGAAGTGATGTGAAATTCTCTTTCGTCAAGAAGCACTGCATTAATTGACTCGGCAATATTTGTCTTCATAATATTGTACCTGTAAATGTAAGTCTCAAATTTTATTATTATAACTGTATGTTTCAATCTCAAATTTTATTATTATAACTGTATGTTTCAAGCAGTTGCTGTATTTATTTCAACAATTCTACATTTATTCTAGAAACTAATACAACAGTTGCTGAAATAAGTGTAGCAACTACTGAAGGAATGCAGTAACTGGTGAAATATACTACTAAACTATCAATACATTAATCAACATGTGTAGTTATTTATAGAAATTATTGTAAAAAACTGCAACAACTGCTGTAAAAAACTACAATAGCTGCTGTAAAAAATTGCAGAAGTTGTACTAACTAGAGAGCCCTACTAACTATCAACAATAATAATCTGGTAAACCATACCTATTTCCAGGAAAGAATGCCCTGCTCCATCGGTGAAATCCAACACGTTCAAGATGTGTGGCGGCTCCTGAAATCATATCTCTTATTTGATTGAAGTGATCATTAAACACATCTATATTATATGTTTTTGCTGCCTTAAAAAAGTGGTGGGACACTTCCATTATGAAAATCTTTTCGAATATTCTCTCCAAGATGCCTCATACAACAACCATAATAAGCTGAAGGGAACACAACTGAAACCATCTTTCCAATACTTGGATGTCTGTCAGAAATTATGCACAATTTTGGGGTATCAAGTACAAAGTTGCTCATTTGTTCAAAAAAATATTTGTAGAAAGCATCACATTCAGAGTCTACTACACAAAATACCACTAGAAAAATATGATTCTCTGCATCTTGTGCAACAGCAGACAACAATACACCACCATACCTACTCTTTAAAAATGTCCCATCAACAGCTATGACTTTTCTCATTTGCGCAAAACCAAGAATCCAAGCTCCATATGCCACAAAAAAGTACTTGAACCTACCATTTTCATCAACTGCCACTGCCGTCTTACTTCCCAGATTTGATGTCCTAAGCATATGACTGTATGCATTAATCACTCCATATCCATACTCATGTGTCCCTTTAACCAAAGACTTTACAATGTCGCTACTCATCCAATCCTTCCAATAACTTACCTTGCAACCCAATTCAATACTGATGGAGTTCTTTAAATTTTTTGTAGATGGACCTTTACCCTCAGAATACCTATCGTGAAAGTATGGTCCAAGAAATTTTGTTGTGGCATGTGGATTATGACTTGTAAGATATTCCGAACCACATGTGTGCAACTTTCATACTTTCTAATATAAAACCTATCACAATTTTTTAGCTTCACAGCTCTCAACCACCATTTGTACTCGGGATGTACACATTTGTAGCAATACACAAAATGGGAGTTAATCACCTTCTTGATTCTAATTTTTTTTTTCACACAAGCCATTTTCAGCGCAATATCTAATTCTTGTTTATTCTTAAATGACATACTATTTTTAAATCTCGTTCCATCATCTCGAGTATGATTAGACTGAGTTAATTGTGTAGTACTATCAACTTCGATTGGAGAAATCTGTTGGCCTGTAGTCTCTTTATCTAAAACATCTATATCCATCCAACTACATTTATTATCTAACAGTTGTTGGTCTTGAGACAAATTATGATTCTTCACCAATGTGTCAATCATGTATACCCTCAAAATGGGTCTGGATTCATCTTCCAAATAAGTACTCAAACTACGTTGATCTTTTGTTCTAAAAGGAGCAGTCTTTTGTTTTTCACCACAACTATGCATATAAGTGATGGCAATATCTTTCAAATCACAATTTAGTTCACAATAGGTAATAATTTTATTTGCAAAATCATCATATGCGACATCTCGATGCACAATCATCGCTATCGTCTTGGCCATTTCTTTATTTTTCCAACGCCAAATGTAACGATTGTTTGACTCAACCTATTCGCCGTGACAATCAATCCCTAATGCTATTTTGTCCATGACTAATGATCTTAAAGGTACCTGAAGATATTATGATTTAGAACAAAATAAATTGATCACGATAGAAAAGAAAAAAATTACATCAAAATATCACAATTGCTGTAATTTATTCAGCAACTGCTTCATTAGTTGCAATAACAGATACAAAAAATGCTATACATTATTCAGCAACTACAACATTTTGTTTCATCAATTGCTGAATATATTGCAGCAACTACTGCAACTAATTCTGCAACTGTTGAAAATATATGAAGCAGTTGCTATGATTAATGAGGCATTTGCTGAATAAATATTCAACAGCTGCTAAATATTTTTCAATAGTTACTGCATCTTTTTCAACACCTACTGCAGCAGTTGCTGAAACATATGTTGCAATGGCAAGATCAACAATATGAAGTTCGAACTCAAAATTATCAAAAATCACCTCTTAAGTAATTCTCAATGCTGCACAAACAAAATTTAGTCCAAAACTGAGAACTTTTTTCCTCTCAAGAAGAAGACGAAGGAGGAAAAGAGTGAGGAAAAGAAAAACGCGGGAGTGAAGAAGTTGTTGAGGGAGAAATGAGGAAAAGATAAGATCCCTTTTTATAAATTAGGATTTTAGTTAAAACTTGGGTTAAAGTGTATAAAATAAAACTTAAGGATTTTAGTTAAAATTTGAGTTAAAATGTAAGAAATAAAACTTGAGGCCTTATTAAATCCTAATTATAAATTTGTCACCTACACTTAATAGTTATAACTTGAGTTATTCTTTTCAAATTTCAACACTTTTTTATCACCTATAATTAAATAGCCCAAGTTAAACCCCCTCCTCTTTTACCCTACGCTCCATCGAATTCTTACAGAAATATACCTCTATGCAATAATCATTTTCAATAATCTATAGAAGAATCCTCGACAAACAATCCCATGTGCCCAGTTTGCTCGAATTAACTATTGAATTTTTCACTCCTCTACTGAATTCTTCTTTTTACCTCTATTTAGTTAATTATCAACATGAGATGAGTGCATTATGAGGTGCTAGAAAGAGAAATTAGGCACTAAGTAATTAGTAAATACCGAAGATAGTTAACACAAAGAACATTAATGATCACAACTTTAAGAGATAATCTTGCAGACCACACAGGCAATTTTAGACCTGAAGTAGATGTGTTGACTGAAGAACAAAAAATAAATGGACATTTCCTCTCACACCAACCGCACCTTTACGACCAATTCCCAGTCAAACAACTCAAATTTCAACCCATTAACAAAAAAATGGACAACTAATCATAGACTAACTTTTGATTTTTCCTAATTAACAGCAGCCCTTCGCTTAGTTCAACTATTGATTCAAGAAAGGCATCTCTGTTGAATCTTCTCTGGAGAAAATGGCTGCTCTATAGTGGATTTGCAGATAAGATGTTAGCAAGATGGTTTTGGGTAGCTACTATTGTACTTTTTGTAATCTGCACAAACATATCCGAAGCCCAAAACACTACTCACTGTTCTTCCTCTTGCGGTAATATTCATAACATCAACTTCCCTTTTCGATTGAAAACTGATCCTGGGAATTGTGGAGATTCAAGATTTGAGCTCGAGTGCCTGAACAATCGTACTGTCATAAGTTTCGATTCAAGAAAATACAACGTGCTCGAAATCAACTATGATGAATTCTTGATCAGGGCTATTGACCCTGGTTTGGAGCATCAGAACAGGAACTGTACTTCTTTTCCCAATTATTTCACCGCAGCTTATCCTTACACCCCAACTTTTGACTCTGGTGTTGAGATAATTCCCATTATCTATGTCAATTGTTTAGCCACTGTAAATTCTTCGCGCTATGTGGAGACTACTTTTTGTGGATCACAGAACAAGACTTCTATCTCCAACTCTTCTCAGAGTCGTAGCTATGTTGCTGTTGGACAGGACATGTCAATTTCAGATTTGGCTGAGGGTTGCAGCGTGGAAAAAGTGGGCTGGGCCACAGCTCGTGGTGTTTCGAGGGACAATACTTCTCTGACGAGCATTGAGGCTGCCCTGAGTTATGGATTTGAGCTTTCCTGGAAGCGTACCTTCTTGTGTAGAGAATGTGAAGCGAGTGAACTCTCCTGTATATCTGAAGGCGATGGCATTATTTGCAGCCGGCGCTGCTACGATGACAGACCCCTTAACCTCCCTTGTAAGTCTATATTCATTCTGCGTTTTGCCATGTTCAATTTGGAACCGTCTATGGAAACAGTCTCTCGTAGAAATGCAAGGTAAAGCTGCGTAAAATAGACCCTTGTGATCCGGCCATTCTCCAGATCCCACACACAGTGGGAGCTTAGTGCACCTGGCTGCATTTTCTTCTTTTTATCTGTTATATAAACTCCCATATCTGAGTTTGTTCTGAGTCCTTATAGGTGTAATGAATGTTGAACTTAAAGAACAATAAAGATTATATTGAAAAACTTTTAGCTGCTGGAATAGAGACGAGAATTCTTAGCTCTTTAGGAGATACACAACACCTTTTGGAGGATTCTTCAGTATTTTGTTTTCTTTTTCATTGAAACAAAGAACTCATTTTTGGTATTTTGAGGGTAAGAATATCTCGTTAAATGATGCATCTGTGCTATTTAACTATACTTTCAAGTTTCAAAGTATATCTGTATATTTTCCTATACTTTCGTGTAGTTGTGGCTGTGGGCGGTAATGGGTGGATAGGGTCATGT
>NC_061113.1:228129004-228136408 GCF_002878395.1 Capsicum annuum
AAGAGGAGGATCAACATTGCGTGTGTCCAAGAGACCAAGTGGGTAGGGTCCAAGGCTAGGGATGTGGATGGTTACAAGCTGTGGTACTCTGGGAGCGACAGGCGTAGGAATGGAGTTGGCATCTTAGTAGATGAAGAGCTTAGAGGTCAGGTAGTGGAGGTGAAGAGGATCAACGATAGGTTGATGATTATTAAGTTGGTCGTTCGGGGGTTTACCCTGAACGTGTGTAGTGCTTATGCGCCGCAAGTGGGATCGGAGGGGGAGGAGAAGATGCGGTTTTGGGAGGCTTTGGAGGAGGTGGTGAGAGGCGTGCCTAGTTCGGAGAAGATTGTTGTAGCAGGGGATTTCAACGGGCACATCGGGGCACTACCGGGAGGCTTTGGTGACGTGCATGGTGGTTTTGGTTTTGGGGAGAGAAATGAAGAGGGGGCGACCCTTCTGGAGTTTGCGAGGGCCTTTGGGCTGGTGGTGGTGAACTCGGGCTTCCCGAAGAAGGACGAGCACCTGATCACCTTTCGAAGTGCGGTAGCCAGGACTCAGATTGACTTTCTGTTGCTTAGGAAAGGAGATAGGGCGTTGTGTAAGGACTGTAAAGTCATCCCGAGTGAGAATCTTTCGACCCAGCATAGGCTCTTGGTTATGGACTTGGGTATAAAGAAGAATAGAAAGAGGAGGACTAAGGAGTGTAGACCGAGAATTAAGTGGGGCGGCCTGACGCTAGTGAATGCGTGGGAGATAGGGGAGAGGTTGGCGGGGATGGGGGTGTGGGAGTGTAGGGGGGACGTGGATAGTATGTGGGACAGGGCGGCAAGGTGCATCAGGGAGAATGCAAGTGAGGTGTTGGGTGTTTCTAGGGGACGGGCCGGGCACCATCGGGGGGATTGGTGGTGGAATGAAGAGGTGGAGAAGAAAGTGGGGACCAAGAAAGGGGCGTATGCTAAGTTGGTGGAAAGTAAGGACGAAGAGGAGAAGCGGGTAAACAGGAAAGAGTACAAGCTAGCGAGGAAGGAGGCGAAGTCAGCAGTCACGGCAGCTAAGACGGCCGCTTTTGAGAGCTTGTATGCAGGGTTACAGGAGAAAGGAGGGGAGAAAAAGTTGTTTAGACTCGCTAAGGCTAGGGAGAGGAAGGGCCGTGACCTCGATCAGGTGAGGTGCATTAAGGGGTAGGACGGTAGAGTGTTGGTGGAGGACGGCCACATTAAGAAGAGATGGCAGTCGTATTTTCATAGGCTCTTGAATGACGAAGGGGATAGAGCTATTGTGTTAGGGGAACTGGAGCACTCAGAGGAGTGTCGGGATTTTAGCTATTGCAGACGTTTTAAGGTAGAAGAGGTTAGACAGGCTGTCCGCAGGATGCGAAGGGGTAGGGCGACGGGGCCGGATGAGATACCGATGGAGTTTTGGAAGTTCGTTGGAGAGGCTGGTGTAAGGTGGTTGACTGGATTGTTTAATGAAATCTTCAGGATGGCAAAGATGCCCGAGGCGTGGAGGTGGAGTACCATGGTCCCTCTCTATAAGAATAAGGGGGACATTCAGAGTTGCAATAACTATAGGGGGATTAAGTTATTGAGTCACTTTATGAAGATCTGGGAGAGAGTAGTCGAGGTGAGGCTGAGACGGATAGTGTCTATTTCGGAAAACCAGTTCGGATTTATGCCCGGCCGCTCGACGACGGAGGCAATCCACCTGGTGCGGAGGTTGGTGGAGCAGTATAGGGAGAGGAAGAAGGATCTACACATGGTGTTTATCGACCTGGAGAAGGCATATGACAAAGTTCCCAGGGAGGTGCTTTGAAGATGCTTGGAGGTAAGTGGAGTACCGCTGGCATATACCAGAGTAATTAAGGATATGTATGATGGAGCGAAAACCCAGGTGAGGACGGCGGGAGGGGACTCAGAGCATTTCACTGTCCTGACAGAATTGCATCAGGGATCTACTCTTAGTCCCTTTTTGTTTGCGTTGGTGATGGATGTGTTGACGCGGCGCATTCAAGGGGAGGTGCCGTGGTGTATGCTTTTTGCAGACGATGTAGTTCTGATAGATGAGACTCGAGGGGGTGTGAATGACAAATTAGAGGTGTGGAGGCAAACTCTTGAGTCTAAAGGGTTCAGGGTGAGCAGAAGCAAGACAGAGTATGTGGAATGCAAGTTTAATGACGTGAGGCGGGAGAATGAGGTAGTAGTGAAGCTGGAAGCACAGGAGGTATGTAAGAGGGATAAGTTCAAGTATCTTGGGTTCGTGATCCAGAGTAACAGTGAGATTGACGAGGATGTCTCGCACCGTATTGGGGCGGGATGGATGAAGTGGAAACTCGCGTCGGGGGTGCTGTGTGATAAGAAGGTGCCGCCCAAGCTTAAAGGCAAATTCTACAGGGTGGTAGTCCGTCCGGCCTTGTTGTATGGAGCGGAGTGTTGGTCAGTTAAGAACTCCCACATCCAAAAAATGAAGGTGGCAGAAATGCGGATGTTGCGCTGGATGTGTGGACTGACTAGAGGGGATAGAGTTCGGAATGAGATTATCCGGGAGAAGGTTAGTGTGACTTCAGTGGAGTGCAAGATGCGGGAAGCACGATTGAGATGGTTCGGTCACGTGAAGAGGAGGGGCATGGATGCCCCGGTCCGTAGGTGTGAGAGGCTAGCGTTGGATGGTTTTAGGCGGGGTAGGGGTAGGCCGAAGAAGTACTGGGGTGAGGTGATTAGGCGGAACATGAAACAGTTACAGCTCACCGAGGACATGAACTTAGATAGGAAGGTCTGGAGGGCGCGAATTTCGGCAGAGGATTAGGGCCAGTTTGGGTCGCTAGTGTAGGGAAGTACTTGGTGGGGGTTTTATTCCTGTTATGATTCCTTGTTCCGTGTTCCATGTTTTATTACGAATCTGTGTGATTTCCTCTGCTTTCCTCTGTTTTATAGTACTTATGGGTGCCGTATTTATGTTATGTAATCTGCTTCTGTGCTTTACTATGTGTTTGTGTGGTATCTCGTGCCTTGAGCCGGGGGTCTATCGGAAACAGCCTTTCTACTTCACCAGAGGTAGAGGTATGGTCTGCGTACATCTTACCCCCAGACCCCACTAGGTGGGAATACACTGGGTTTGTTGTTGTTGTTGTTGTTGTTGTTTCAAGTTTCAAATTTAAGGTGTCATTCTTTATCGCATCGAGTCTATAACTGAAGCAGGTCAAAGATGTGGTCATGTTTCATTCATTTACTATATCCACTCTCTCCGACATTCGTTGTTTGAAGTTATAAGAAAATTTGGATCTCTTTTGCGATCGCTCATTTCTCCACTCTTTTTATGCTTATCAGTTACCTATATCTGGATAATGCAGGTAGCATCAACTTTGATGGCGGTACGTATTATGCTGGAGTGCAATAACTTCAATAAACTAAGGATTTCCTCAGAAGGAGACCGTTAAAGAACTATGTTTTACCAATTATAATCACCCTTCATTGCACCATATAGCTGGAAGCTATTTCTTCAAGTGCTAACGTAATTTTTCCTTTGTGATTTGCCTTTTTTGACAGTTATTACTATAATGTACAGTGGAATAGTTATAGGTGAGTCTTCTTATCTTATTCAACGAGATACGCATTCTTCGCACACTCAGAAATCTGAAAAAGATCAGTACTCCCTCCATTTCAAAATCAGTGAATTGTTGGGGAATTTATTGATGTTTTAAAATAAGTGAATCATTGAATTTTTTTTCAAATTTACCCTTATGATTTGACAACCAATTAATTTTTTAAAAGGTATTACAAGGTCAACTTTTTCTTTTTTAGGGGTAAAAATGGAAAGTTGTGTTAAATTTATGTCTTTAATGCTTTTTCCTTAATCTGTGTGTCAAAATCCAACATTCATTATGAAGCGGAGGGAGTACCTTTTACTTGAACCCCTTTAGCTCTATGAAAAAGGATGTGATTTTTCTTGTCAATGACTTCCATTTTTCTTTTTGAAATCATGCAGTTTCTATTCTGTCACTCCGCATTCTCTTTGGATTGGTTTTCCTGACTGCATTGATAGCATATAAATGGAGAAAACGACACTTATCTAAGTATCAATCAATTGAAGATTTCCTGCAAATCCAGACCAACCTCTTTCCAATTAAATACTCCTATTCTGAGATTAGGAAGATGACTAATAAATTCAAGGAAAAACTAGGGGAAGGAGCCTATGGAACTGTCTTTAAAGGAAAGCTGCGCAGTGGTCCTTCTGTTGCAGTGAAGATGATGCACAAGTCTTTGACCAGTGGGCAAGAATTTATTGGTGAAGTTTCCACTATTGGAAGGATTCACCATGTTAATGTTGTGCAGCTCGTTGGATTCTGTGTTGAGGGCTCAAAACGTGCTCTGGTATATGAGTTTATGCTCAATGGTTCTTTAGACAAGTACTTATTTCAGCAAGAAGGAACTGTTTTCTTGAGTTACAAACAAATGTTCGGCATATCTCTTGGAGTGGCCCGTGGCATAGACTACCTACATCGGGGCTGTGACATGCAGATCTTACATTTTGATATTAAGCCTCACAACATTCTTCTTGATGAAAATTTCAATCCCAAAATATCCGACTTTGGGCTTGCAAAATTGTACTCATCAGATGATAGTATTGTGAGTCTAACTGCAGCAAGAGGGACAATGGGTTACATGGCTCCAGAGTTGTTTTATAAAAATATTGGAGGAGTGTCATACAAAGCCGATGTATATAGTTATGGCATGCTGTTGATGGAAATGGCTGGCAGAAGGAAGAACATGAACCCATTCGAGGACCAGTTAAGCCAAATTTACTTTCCTACTTGGGTTTACAACCAATTTATTGAAGGAAATGATATAGAGATGCAGGATGCAAGCGAGGAAGATAGGAGGATGGTAAAGAAGATGTTGTTTGTGGCTTTGTGGTGCATACAGATGAAGCCTGCTGATCGTCCTGCCATGAACAAAGTTGCTGAAATGCTCGAAGGTGATATTGAACTCCTACAGATTCCCCCAAGACCTTTTATAGCTCCTCGTGAGATAGCCGGGGATCATGTGATAGAGACAATAACAACATCCAGTGACGTTTAGGTAGGATACCCACTATGCTGTGCAAACCATGGTCTTAGTGATTATATTGCTTACTCGTGTAAATCTTGGTGGTTCTCCATTAAGAGGGGGATCCAGAATTTGAAGTTTATGGTTCCTACATCGACCTCAAATTAGTATACATGTTTTTAATTTGCCTGATGTCTGTAAAACAATGAAAACTGAATCTAAAAACAGTGACAAAGGTGTTGGTTACACAGGAAGAGTGCTGGTTCTCAGCTAAAAGTCTTATAATTGATTCTTGATACAAATATAGGGTCTAGATAAAAGTTATTGGATTCACGTGAGCTCGTATCCGATACTTTAGATCTGCCATCATCTAGGTACCTTTTGTTTATCTCCGATCTCCAATCTCTCTGAATTAATGCGAGTTGGAAGAAGAGAAATGAAGGAAACGCTGTTCCATTGCAAACTGAAGAAGAAAATGTATTGTTACATTGAACTACTGCTACTCTACCTCTATTTATAGACATTTGAAGGATTAGAATCCACCGACTCTCTAATCTATCATTCGCAACTAACTACCAACTAATTACAATTAACCGACCAACTAGTTTAACTAACTGCCTGACATTCTATTAAATTAACCACCTAGCCTTCCTTCACTTGTACAGCTTCAACACTCCCCCTCAAGCTGAGGATTGGAACATGCTTCCATTCCGAGCCTGTCCGCCAATATATCATGTTGAAGCTTACGTAGACCCTTTGTTAATAGATCAGCTTGTTGCTCCTTGGTTCTCATGTGTTGCATTTGTATCAGACCTTCAAGAATCTTTTCCCTTACAAAGTGACAATCAATGTCAATTTACTTTGTTCTCTCATGAAATATAGGATGTGCGTTGAATAACAGCTTTACTGTCACAAAATAGTTGTATAGGTACAACCACTTCAATTCCTAACTCAGAAAATAATCTTTTTAGCCAGACTAGTTCAGCTACTGTTGTTGCCATGCTCCTGAATTCAGCTTCTGCAGAGCTTCTTGAGACAGTACTTTGCTTCTTGGACTTTCATGAAACTACAGCTTCACCAAATTTTACTACATTACTTCTAGTCTCAACACAGCTACCCCAATCTGAATCACAATATGCTACTAGCTTTATATTTGCTTTACTGGGCATGAACACACCTAGACCAACTATTCCTTTAACATAACTCACTAATTTGAGTGTTTCATCCATGTATGAGTCTTTGGGTGAGTGCATGAATTGACTGAGTACCTGAACCACAAAGGCAATATCTGGCCTGGTCATGGTTAAGTATAATAGCCTCCCTACTAGTCCTTGATACTTTCGACGGTCTTCAAGTGTTTTGTCATATTTGTTCCCATCAACAAATTTATCATAATCAACAAAAGTAAGCTTGTGATTGAATTCTAGTGGCGTAGAGGCTGGTTTGCTTCCAGATAATCTTATTCCAGATACCAGCTCTAAAGCATATTTCCTTTGACACATGATAATGCAATTTCTAGACCTAGAAAATTCTATGCCAAGAAAGTATTTTAGCTCACCCAAATCTTTCATATTGAACTACTTTTGTAGATCTTTTCTAACCTGCTGAATAAGAGGTAAGTTGGAAACTGTAACCTACAGATCATCTACATAGACTAGGATAACTATCAAGTGTTTCCCAACTTTTTGTGTGAACAGTGAGTAATCATAGTGAGATTGAACAAACCCCATAGAAAGTAGTGCCTCTGTTAGCTTTAAATTCCACTGCCTTGGTGCCTGTTTAAGTCCATATAATGACTTATGTAATTTGCACACCATCTGATTCTCCCCCTAGTTTGCAAAACCATCAGAGGATCTGTATATAGACATTTTCTAGGACATCACCTTGCGAAAATGCATTGTGAAGATCCATTTGAAACACATACCAGCCAGAAGCAGCAGCTAAAGGCACAATAGACCTCATTGCGACCATCTTAACCATGGGTGAGAATATTTCGGAGTAATCAAGCCTCTAACCTTGTATCTTTTCACTTGACCATCAGACATATACTTCACTCTATACACCCGTGTACATCCAATAGAAATCTTATCAGAAGGAAGAGGAACAACAGACCAAGGGTCTTGTTTGGTATGATGGAAAATATTTTCTGAAAAATATTTTCTTATTTTCTCTTATTTGGTTGTACTAAAATATTAGGAAAATGTTTTTCAAAATGACTTATTTTCCTTTATTTGAAGGAAAATGACTTCCCCATTGGCCAAGGGAAGTCATTTTTTGGGAAAATGACAGATGTGACTTTTATGCCCCACCTCCACCCCACCCCTCTTTTCCCACCCAACAACACTCAAATTCACGTTACTCAAAAAAATCACATTACTCA
>NC_061113.1:228136508-228182370 GCF_002878395.1 Capsicum annuum
GTTAAATGTACTGTTATTTCCATATGCATAGAGGAAGACTTACCTATTTTACTTTTGCTAATTGCATATTTCATTTTGTCATCATTGTAACTTGTTTCACAAGGTTGAATAAACTTGTCGTTCAATTGTATTTTTATTGATTGTAGTATCTTGCGATTGTCTGACAAAATGTTGAAAAGTGTCTCCCATGCTTGCTAATTAGTAGTTGCTTAAAATTTAGTAACTTGTAATATCTTAATACTCAATATTGATATTATTTGTTATGCTTAAATTAGTTCAGACATTAATATACTAGTTAACCATTAGTAGTATTTTCTAAAAAATATTTTTTTACTCACCAACCAAACACTAGAAAATATATTTCTGAAAAATATTTTCTACTCACCAATTAAACACGATAAAATATTTTCTGAAAAATATTTTCCACTCACCAACCAAACATGAGAAAATAAGTAGAAAACCAACTTATTTTCTCGGAAAACTTTTTCCAGGAAAACATTTTCCATGGAAAATATTTTCCATCATACCAAACACACCCCAAGTCTGATTGTCAACTAAGGCTTTGATCTCATCATCCATGGCTGCAATCCATTTAGGATCATGACCGGCTTCTTGAAAGGAAGAAGGTTCAGACACAACTGAATAATTAATAAGAGATGACTTGTAGGTAGGATATAGCCTGTCATATGAGACATATGAGACATACTAAGAGATAGGATAAGAGCAAAGATGAACTAACTTAGAGGGCACAACATAATCAGTATGCCATACTGGAGATCTAGATGGTCAGGAGGAATGCCTTAGCACGGGAGGAGGAGCAAGAAGTGCAGCAGGTGTAGGATCAGCAGGTAGTACAACCTCAGGTTGAGGTTGATAAATGGGAGATGGAGAGTGGACAACCTTAGACACAGGCTCAAAAGGAACAACTATAGGAGTGTCACCAACAGGATGATCAAGCACAAGGAAAAGAGGAAAAGGATGAGAAAGCATATCCTTAAAGGGATAAACATTCTCTTTAAACACCACATCCCTACTAACAAACATGTGCTTAGAGCTCAAGTCAAACAATATATATCTTTTCTGAGATGAAGAATAACCAAGAAATACTGCAGGATAAGCTCTAGAAGAAAATTTGACAACCTTTATCACATCAGTAGCATTGCACAGAGAGCCAAATACTCTGATATGAAACCAAAAATGAGATCTTTGGTATAACCTTTCAAAAAGAAATTGACCACTGAGTAAATGAAACATGACCTTGAAACCTTAAAGTTCTTGCCTTGTCAAAAATAGACTCGTGCTTTCTTTCAACAACACCATTTTGTTGAGGTGTGTAGACACAAGAACTCTAATGAATAATACCATTTTGTTGAAAGTTACTTTAAGAATGCAGCTGTGTTTTCGTTTTTTCTCCAGCAATTTTTTTGCATACAATCCTAGTTAAATTAGAAGTCCTATCTTTGGTACGAAACTAATTAGTTATTTTAATTTTGGTAGAAATAGGTTGTTTCTTTGTCCTATTTTTAGTTGTAATAGCCACTATTTAAGTTGCTAAGTTGATGATCAATAATCGACGGCTTTTACAAGAAAATAATCAACCTCTCTGCATATTCTCTTCTTCAAACTCCATCTCTATTTTAGCGGCTAGCTTTTGAATTGAATTCCTGTTATTTCCCTAACAGTTTTAAACCAACAATTAGTATCGGACCTGTGAGTTTTTGCATCAATCTGATCCACGGGATACCATGAACGGAGAAACATTTTTTTCTTCAATGGCACCACCAACTTTCGATGGAGAAAGTTATCAAATCTGGGCAGTTAGAATGCGGATATATTTGCAAGCTTTGGATCTCTGAGAAGCTGTTCAAGATGAATACGAGATAGCTCTCTTGCCGGACAATCCCACGGTGGCACAGATTAAAACTCACAAGGAGAGGAAAATGAGGAAATCAAAGGAAATGGCATGCTTATTTACTGCAATTTCATCTAATATCTTAACTCGTATCATGTCTCTGCAATCAGCGAAAGAGGCATGGGATTATCTCAAGACTGAGTATGAAGAAGATGAAAGGATTCGAGGGATGCAAGTGATGAATCTGGTACGTGAGTTTAAGATGCAAAGGATGAAAGAAAGTGAAACCATAAAGGAGTACTCTGACAGATTTCTTAATTTAGCAAATCGCATCAGATTGTTGGGTTCCACTTCCAATGATCCAGGGATCGTTGAAAAAATCCTAGTAACGGTACCTGAAAAATTTGAAGCTACCATAACAGCCTTAGAAAATACTAAGGACTTGTCTAAGATCACACTTGCAGTGCTCTTAAGTGCTTTTCAAGCGCAAGAGCAATAACGTGTTATGAGACAAGGAAGAGCTGTCAAAGGTGCCTTACCAGCCAAGCATAACGATGATGGATGTTCTATGAAGAATAAGAAGAATAAGAAGTACCAACCAACTGATGAAGAAGGAGCAATACACAACAAAAAAAAACAAAATAGGTGATTTCAAAGGAAACTACCCTCCTTGTAAGCAGTGCGGCAAGCTTGGACATCCACCTTTCAAGTGTTGGGAGGGGCCTGATGCTAATTGCACTAAGTACAATCAGCTTGGGCATGAAGTGATCATCTGTAAGAACAAAACTCAGCATCAAGATGCAGAGGCTCGAGTTGTTGATGAACAGGAAGAAGATCAACTCTTTGTCGCATCATATTTAACAAGCAGTGTCTCAAGCGAGTCGTGCCTGATCGATAGTGGATGCACAAATCATATGGCTTGCGATAAAGATCTTTTTAAAGATTTGAGGCCTACTAAAGTTACAAAAGTTAGAATCGTCCATGGTGGTTATATTTCAACAAAAAGAACGGGAACGATTACAATTGAAACACAATCGGGCACTAAAATAATTTCTGGTGTTCTTTATGTGCCCAATTTGGACCAAAACTTGTTAAGTGTTGGTCAGTTATTAGAAAAAGGTTTCAAATTGTATTTTGAAGATAAACACTGCTTGATCAAGAAAGCATCTGGATAAGACCTATTTAAAGTCAAAATGAGAGGCAGAAGTTTCTTATTAAAGCCATTGGAAGAAGAGCGTAGATTTCACCCATTGTGTGTGGAGTCACCTCTGCTAAAAGAAGCCATTCCACCTGATGATGATGGTTGGCTTTGTCCTGGTTGTGATTGCAAAGTTGACTGCATTGACTTTCTTAATGATCTTCAAGGAATAGACTTTTCCGCCACTGACAGCTGGGAGAAAGTATATCCTAAGGAAGCTGTTGCGTTCGGGGAGAAGCTAGATGATATTTCTGGACTTCCATCGGATGATTCGGAGAATGGACTGCCTGACATACCTTGTCCAAATGAAGTTTCTGCTAAGCATTTAGGTGAAGAAATGTCTTCGCCTGAGCATGATTTGGAAGATAGAAAGCCCAATATGGTATTGTCGGGAAATAATTATGGTCTTGCTAGGCGAAAGGGATTGTGCCCTCTTAATGGATTCCAGAATATGACTCATTTGGAATCTGATTCTGAGTGTAAGCTTTACTTGGAAAGCAATATTTCAGTTCAGAGAAAACAGATGCCTGAAACTGCTAATGCTGATAAATTATCAGAACTGGAACTTGAGAATGTTTATGATGAGCAGCGTGAGAATGCTACTCAGTCAGCTGAGCTGCCTTTGCCGAGCAATTCCCGGTTAGCCCAGGTTAAATCCTGCCAGATTCTTGGAAACTATTCAGTGGGGGAGTCAGCTCTGACATAGTTTGGAGATCCTGGCTGCAGAACATCAGCTGCATTGCAAGAAATCCAGAAGATAGCAGGTAGTTCATCAACTGAGGAGAAACTCAAAGTTGGAGGTATGAGCACCTCTGAATCACGTTCAAGTGGTAAAAGAAAGGCATATGGAGAATCACCTCCAAGAGACTCTACGAATCCTTCAAGGAAAATAATTATCCTGACCGTGACGCAAAGGAGATATTCGAGCAAAGT
The DNA here is from genome assembly GCF_002878395.1 of Capsicum annuum. Taxonomy (NCBI): domain Eukaryota; kingdom Viridiplantae; phylum Streptophyta; class Magnoliopsida; order Solanales; family Solanaceae; genus Capsicum; species Capsicum annuum. The sequence continues at coordinate 228,140,492 of NC_061113.1, forward strand.
AGTGGTTGGATAAAAGCATTACTTGAAGAAACTGAGAATGAGAGGATGCATCTGATGACTATGGTGGAGCTAGTACAACCTAAATGGTATGAGAAGTTGTTAGTTTTTGCCGTGCAGGGAGCGTTTTTCAATTTTTACTTTGTGCTTTACTTGTTGTCCCCCAAGCTTGCTCACAGAGTTGTTGGTTATCTGGAAGAGGAGGCCATACACTCATAAACTTTGTATCTTAATGATATTGATCGTGGTGAAATTGAAAATGTCCCTGCTCCTGCGATAGCAATTGACTACGGAAGACTGCCTAAGGATGCAACTCTAAAGGATGTTGTTACTGTTATCCGTGCTGATGAAGCTCATCATAGAGACGTTAACCATTTCGCATCTCCATGGGAGACATATCAGGCTGACTTGTCGATTGATCTAAGCAAGCACCATGTGCCCATGAAATTCCTTGATAAGGTTGTTTATTGGTCAGTGAAACTTCTCAGGATTCCAACCGATTTATTTTTAAGGAAAGATACGGTTGTTGTGCAATGATGTTGGAAACAATGGCAGGTGTACCAAGAATGGTGGGAGGTATGCTGTTACATCTGAGGTCGTTACGCAAGTTCGAGCTTCTAAGGCAAAGAATTGGTGTTTGCATTTCATAAAGCAAGGAGGAGTGTTGAAAGTTGCTTTAAGAATGCAGTTGTTGTTTTTTTTCTCCAGCAGTTTTTTTACGTACAATCCTAGTTAAATTAGGAGTTCTATCTTTTGTAGAAACTAATTAGTTATTTAATTTTGGTAGAAATAGGTTGTTTCTTTGTCCTATTTTTAGTTGTAATAGCAACTATTTAAGTTGCTTAGTTGATGATCAATAATAGACGGCTTTTACAAGAAAATAATCAACCTCTCTGCATATTCTCTTCTTCAAACTCCATCTCTATTTTAGCGGCTAGTTTTTGAATTGAATTCATGTTATTTCCCTTTAACGGTTTTAAACCAACACATTCTCTCTACACAAATTATAAACTTGAGAGTTTCAGAATTCAGTGGTGTTGTATATTCTGAAACACTTAATAGATAGACCAAACTAATTTTTAATCATAATAATAAAGTCTTATAGAACAACAACAACGACAAATTTGTTTTTCATTAAAACAGTCCATGTGAATCTAGAAAAATCATCCATTAAAGCCATGAAAAATCTTTTACCATCATGAGTAGGCACTCTACAAGGACCCGATAAATCAACATGCACAATATCAAAAGCAAAAGATGACACAGAATTACTCAGAGGGAAAGGTAGATTACTTGGTAATAGAACAAGCAGTACATGGATGATCCTGAAATCTCACAGCATTTAGACTTCCTATGCTTTTCAAGACTTTAATTGGAGCATGACCTAACCTCCTATGCCACAGATACCACAGATAAGTAACACCAAAATTTGTATTTACATTCTTAGCTATACAACTACTGGTGGCTTTATTAGAAACAGAATTTATAAAAGATCTATATCATGAATTAGGAGAATCTTCCCTGACCTTGTCAATGTTATTCTTCAAGAGATATAGACCATGTTCTTCTCTACCAATTCCCAGAACCAGTCCACTAGATAGTTCCTAAAATATGCAAAAATCAGGAAAGAGAAGTGCAACACATCTTAGTTATTTTAGTAGTTGTGAAACTGAAAGAAGACTATACTTGAATTCCAGAATAAATCGCACATTATGCATTTTTTTATCTTTAAACACTTCAGAACTACCAATATGACTGATAGATACTTGACTTCCTGTGGGCAAGTTTACTTTGGTGTTATTTCCTTGTGTCAACTCCTTACACTGATTCAGAAAATTCAAAGAGTAAACCATGTGATTGGAAGCACCTATATCAACTATCTAATTGTTGTCAGTTATTTTAGACACAGGACCATTTATAATACTTTATCTGGGTGCATTTGCAGCATTAGCTATAGTTTCAAGTGTCTTTCCTTTCAGTATATGGAGGATTTGATGGTACTGTATTGAGTAAACACAGGTGCAGCAGACATAGACATATCAGATGTGAATGAGATATGAGCAGGAACATGAGGAATTTGTGGCTCAACATGATGATTTGCACCATTAATAGCAGCATTACTAACAAGATTCTGAGTAAACATTTTCCTTCTTTCCATTTGAATAACCATGAAGTTTGTAGCAGTTGTCCTTAATGTGACCTTTCCGGTGATAGTAATCATAATAGAGAATAGATCTTCCATAGTTGCTTCTTTGTTCACTTGAGATACCTCAGGACTTGTAATTATTTGAATAGTTATTATGATATCCTCCATTAGAACCTCCTGAATAACCTTGATAACCACTCCTAGAATTCTCTGAGTAACTTTGATAACCACTATTGTTTTTTCCTGAATGAGCATGGTGTCCCTACTGTTGCTTAGTAAGGTTGTTGGATCTAGAAGTCCTTCAGATGAAGTAGCTCGACTAAAACTTGCTTCATTCGTTCTCTGACTTTCCATATTTAGAACAATAGCATATGCTTGATTAATACTAGTCAGATGTATAATCATCACTGTTGGGTTCTAGATCAAAAGTGTGAATGGAAAATGGAGGGGACCAAGTGGAGGAAAAAATTTGAGATAACACTCAAAAATGGAAAGTGTACTAAAAAATGGAAAGACTACTAATTCTCCCACATTGGTGGGAGAAGGAAACGTTAAAGCGTTTATAAATAAGGAACACTTACTCCACATAGTAAGTGAGGCAAGAACCAAGAGGTGTCTTGCGCCATCGTCGTTGCTCGCTTGGCTTTGGCTTTGAAAAATGATCAATGAAATTTATATTTTTGGACAAAATTTATTTGAACAGTCCAAAAAAATCAAAGGAAAAACACAACAAATTTGTTTGTAGTTTTTGAACCTCCATTAACGTGCGTGCATGCAGTACAGAAATAACTGCAGAATGTGAAATGATGCTTCAAAAAGGATGTAGCCCTTCGACGAAATGACACATTGATTCAGGATAGGAAATGTCTGTTCGGATTGTTGTGACTGTTCAGAAAAAGACACAATGATTCGATGAACAGACATGACTGTTCAGAAAGGATACACCTTTCCGGTGAACCATTGCCACCTTTCAGAAGGGGCACCTGATGGCTATATAAACCTGTATTTTTCCACAAGTTTAGACACAAAATTTTCCTGCATTAAAACACTTCTTGCTTTCTAAAATACTCCGTGTGATCATCTAATCATAGAGTGAGTTCAAAGAGAATCTGATCGTTTGAGGTACCATTACAGCCGGATTGTTAGGCCATTTTATCCTTGGATGAAAATTCTGCAACCTCGGGTACTTGAGGGGAATTATTTCCTTAAGAACACTTCGTGAAGTCGGGGGACTTGGCCTTTTTTCTGTTTCATCTAATTTTCTAAGAAATACACTTCTTTGAAAGGTCATTTTGATTTTATGTTGAAGGTGTTGCATAACTTTATAAGTGTTTTTGTTTTATACGTGAACTTGTGTTGAAGTTGTTGTGCCTAAAAATAGATTCTTGTGTACCCGTAAGATAACAATCTTAAGGAAATAATTTAATTTTCAGAATCTGTATTGCTTGGTTTCTGAAGATTCAAGCTTAAACTTTCTACTCCGTTTGAACTTAACTAGTGGTTTGAAGAAATAAAATCTTCATCACAAGTTAAAGATCACTCGATTGACGATTGAAAGTCATAAAAACTTCATCGTTAAACTAGAAACAAGGGCTGTTTAAAATTGCTATAACTTTATAAGTAGTATTTAGATATACTAAATTTACTGTTTTGTTGTGATAGAAAAATGAATTCTGATAGTCAAGTGAATGATGCTGTAACGACTGTGGCAGCAACTAATGTTTCCATAACGAGTCATACGAGTGCTCCGCAGGCAATGACACCAGCGGAGAAACCCAAAAAATTCACGGGTGTTGATTTCAAAAGGTGTCAATAGGAGATGTTCTTCTACTTTAGAACTTTATGTCTTCAAAGATTCACATCTGAAGAAGCTCCAGAGGTGCCCGATGGAACTTCAAACTAGGAGAAATCTGTCATTATAGAGGTGTGGAAACACTCCGATTTCCTATGCAGGAATTATATTCTAAATGGTCTCCAATATGAATTGTACAATGTGTATAGTAAAATGAAGACGACAAAAGAGTGGTGGGGTGCGTAGAAAGAAAATACAAAACTGAGGATGCTGGAACCAAGAAGTTTTTTGTTGCAAGATTCCTTGAGTTTAAAATGATTCACAGCAAGTCTGTTGTATCTCAAGTCCAGAAACTGCAAGTGATCATCCACGATCTCCTCGCGGAAGGTATGAGTCTGATGAATACCTTAGTTGAAAATATTAAAAATGTTCTTGATGTTCACATAAACTTTATTATAGGTTTAATCGTGAACGAGGCGTTTCAAGTCACGGTGATAATAGAGAAGTTACTACCTATGAGGAAGGACTTCAAGAACTACTTGAAACATAAGCAAAAGGAGATGTCAATCAAAGATCTTATAGTAAGACTGCGCATTGAAGAAGACAACAAAGACGTGAAAAAAAGGTCGAAAGGAAATTCTGTAATAAGTGGAGCAAATATTGTAGAAGACGACCACAACAACTCCAAAAAACAGAAGAAAGCTGGAAAGAAAAGTAATCAACCTAAGAAGAAATTTAAAAGAAAATGCTTTAAATGTTGCAAGATTGGCCACAAATTAACGGATTGTCGTGCCCCAAAGAAAGACAAAAACAAGGACCAAGCAAATATGGTTGAATCCAAGAAAGAAATGGACGATTTGTGTGCCATGCTGTCTGAATGCAACTTGGTGGGAAATCCTCAAGAGTGGTGGATGGATTTCGGTGTCACCCACCACGTTTACGCAAATAAGAAGTTGTTTGCTATTTTTGCTCCGGCTCAAGGCGAAGATAGGATATATATGGCCAACTCCGCAACTGCAAAGGTTGAAGGAATAAGAAAAGTCTGCCTGAAAGTGACATCTGGCAAAGTGTTGACTTTGAATATTGTCCTGTATATACCGGAGTTACGGAAGAACTTAATTTCTGTATCACTTCTTGACAAAAATGAATTCAAATATTTATTTATTTTTAGAAAAACTGTACTTAGTAAGGGAGAAGTGTACGTAGGAAAAGGCAACCTCACCAAGTGCCTATTCAAGATGAATGTAATGAATGTTGAAATCAGTAAAAGTTTTGTTTTTTCTTACTTGCTTGAGTCTAATGGTTTGTGGCATGAACGATTAGGATATGTCAATTACAAAACATTGCGAAAACTGATTAACTTAGAAGTTTTGCCAAACTTTGCGTGCAATAAATTAAAATGTCAAACGTATGTGGAATCAAAGTATGCTAAGCATCCGTATAAGCCCATTGAAAGGAAGTCCAATCCCTTAGACTTAGTACACACTACCATTTGTGATATGAAGTCAACATCATCTCAAGGTTGGGAAAAATTCCATCAGAGGGTACAACTAGGCAAGCACATGAAGGTCTAGGATACACGCAGCCACCTCCAATTCGTATCTCCATAAGAAGGGCAGTCAGTAATTACATCACCATGGAAGAATAATCCATTGTTGCTAATATAAGACCCTCTGTATTTGATCGACTTGGAGAATCAACCACAAGAACTTCTGTGTTTGAAAGATTGGGTCCTCTAAATAAGAAGAAAAATAACAAGCGTCGGAGAAGTAGTCAAAGTACAACAATGCACTATTCGCCTAAGATCTAGAAAGATTTCCAAAGTTTGATTCCTTCTATAATGAGGTGGCAAAACTGGTAGTTTCATGCAACGAGGTGCTACAAGCAAAGGCTCATACTGTGGTTTATACCAAGCAACGCGAGAAAGATAAAGAGAGTGCTGGCTTCTCATACCATGTTATGACCCAGAATAAGAAAGATGTCTCGTCTCAAATAAAGATTGATGAAGAGATAAAAGATACTTTCTGGTGTTATCATATATCCATCAAAGATGATGATCCTTAAGAGAAGCAAGATGTTGGAGATGCTCCATCGTAATTTGAAAAAAGAGTAAAGGCCACAATAGATCCCTTGAAGAAAGTTAATCTTAGAATTGATGAAGACCCAAGACCAACTTACCTAAGTGCATTTCTAGAAGTGGCGGAGGAAATTGCTTATATGGACATACTCAAAGAATATATGGATGTCTTCGATTGGAGCTATAAGGAAATATCTGGCTTAGATCCCAAAGTAGCAGTCCATCGGTTGGCGGTTAAGAATGGTGCGCGTCCTGTTCTGCAAGCCCAAAGGCGCTTTAGGCCAGAGTTGGTTGCATTAATTGAAAATGAAGTTAACAAACTCATTAAAGATGGCTTTATTCGCGAAGTCAAATATCCCACGTAGATTTCAAGTATTGTTCCAGTACAAAAGAAGAATGGCCAAATTCAAGTTTGTGTTGACTTTTGGGATCTCAACAGCACCTGCCCTAAGGATGACATTCCAATCCTCATACCAGAGCTGATGATTAATGCCACCACTGGTTATGAGGCAATGTCCTTCAAGGGTGGTTCATCCAGTTATAATCAAATCCGCATGGAACCAAAGGATAAAGAACTCACTGTATTTTGTATGCCCAAAGGTATTTATTGTTACAAGGTGATGCCTTTTGTTTGAAGAACACTGGCTCCACTTATCAAAGGGCTATGCATAGTATCTTTGATGGCCTGCTCCATAAAAATGTTAAATGCTACATGGATAATCTAGTGGTGAAGCCAAGAAAGAGAGATGACCACTTAAAAGACCTAAGAATGGTGTTCGAGTTACTTTAAAGATATCAACTTAGGATGAATCCATTGAAGTGTGCCTTTGGAGTTACTTCTAGAAAGTTTCTTGGACTCATTATGCAACACCGAGGAACTAAAATTTATCAAGCCAAGGTCAATGCAATTTTGAAGATGCCCAAGCCTCGAAACATTCATGAGTTAAAAAGCCTTCAAGGAAGACTAGCATATTTAAGGAGGTTCATCTCAAATATGGCTGGAAAATGTCAACTATTTAGTTGTTTCATGAAGAAGGACACTCCCTTAGAATGGGACCAAGCTTGTAGTAATGATTTTAAGAGTATCAAATCATACTTAATGAAGCCACCAGTTCCTGCGGCACCCATACCTGGGAAACCGTTGATACTCTACATCGCGGCACAAGAGAGGTCAGTTGGGGTACTACTGGCTCAAGAAAATAGTGAAGGCAAGGAGAACTCTCTTTACTATCTAAGCTAAATGATGACACCAAATGAGCTGAAGTATTCTCCAATTGAAAAGTTATGTTTGGCATTGGCTTTCTCAATTCAAAAGATGAAGCACTACTTTCAAGCTCATGTTGTTCGTTTTTTGTCTAGGGCAAATCCCATCAAGTTTGTAATGTTGAAACCAGTCCTTAGTGATCGACATGCAAGATGGTACCTTCAATTTCAACAGTTTGAGATTGTGTACGTTCCTCAAAAGGCTGTAAAGGGACAAGCATTGGCTGACTTCTTGGCAAACCACTCGATACCCAATGACTGGGAACTGAGCGATGAACTTCTTGATAAAGATGCAATGGTTATTGAAGCCAGACCCCCATGGAAGATGTACTTTAATGGTTCCGCACATCGAGATGGAGTTGATGCCGGTGTGGTGTTCGTCACTCCACAAGAAGAGGTCATCCCATACTATTTTACCCTTATAAACCGTTGCTCTAATAATGTTGCTGAATATCAAGCTTAAATACTTGGACTTGAGATGGCAGTTGACATAAAACAACTGCAATTACAAGTCTTTGGTGACTCCCAATTGGTGATCAAGCAGCTTTTGTGAAGCTATGAATTCAGAAAGCCTAAGCTACGACCATATCATGATTATGCACAGAAGTTAATGCGGTTGCTTCGAGAAGTAACTCTCCAACTCTTGACAAGGAGAGAAAATAAGCAAGTTGATGCCCTAGCTACTTTGGCCTCAACCCTGACTCTTCCAAATTAGATGCAAGTTACTATCCGCTAAGAATGGGTAGTACCCCCATCAAATGAGGATAAACAAAATGAAGTTTAATACCTCGTTGTCGTATCTGAGGATGCAAAAGAATATTGGTGACAACCTATCATTGATTACTTATGTTATGGGATACTTCCAGAAGATCCAAGGAGAAAGACTGACATTCGTCATCTTGCACCTTGCTTTCTTTACTATAAGGACACACTGTACAGAAGATCATTTGAAAGAGTGCTCTTATGGTGTCTGGGAAAGGACGAAGCAATTAGAGCTTTGCAAGAAATGCACTCGGTAGTTTGTAGATCACATTAGTCCGGACTGAAGCTCCATTTTCACATTAAGAAAATGGGATATTATTGGCTAACGATAGTGAAAAATTACTTGGACTATGCTAGAAGATGTAAAGCTTGCCAATTCTATGCAAATTTCATACATCAACCTCCAGAGGTACTGCATCCAACTGTAGCATCTTGGCCATTCAATGCTTGGGGAATGGATGTTGTTGGTCTACTACTAAAGTCTTCTAGTGGACACTTATACTTCTTGGCTGCAACAGATTACTTCTCAAAATGGGCCGAAACTGTTGCTCTAAAGGAAGTAAAGAAAGAAAATATTGCAAATTTCATCTGAGTAAACATCATCTACCGCTTTGGAATTCCTCAATACATATTAACTGATAATAGAAATCCATTTGATAACAAGCTGATGAACAAAATCTGTGATCTCTTTGGTTTCAAGCAGCATAAGTCTTCTATGTACCATATTGCCACCAATGGTCTAGTTGAAGCCTTCAATAAGACTTTATGCAACTTATTGAAGAAAGTAATCTCCAAATCCAAACGATACTGGCATGAGCGAATGGAAGAAGCTTTATGGGCATATAGGACAACTTACCATACACCGACGCAAGCAACCCCATACTCACTTGCTTTTGGAGTTGAAGCAGTCCGGCTACTTAAGCATCAAATACCTTCTTTGAGACTAGCTATTCAATAAGGGCTCACCGATGAAGAAAATGTTAAATTGCATCTTGCAGAGTTAGAATATCTTGATGAGAAGAGGCTGGAGGCTCAACAAAATCTTGAATTATATCAAGCTCGGTTATCTCGTTCTTTCAATAAAAGGGTTTGCTTGAGGTGCTTCCAAGTTGGAGATAAAATCTTTGCAGTAAGAAGGCCCAATATTACTTCTCGTAAGTCTGGGGGCAAATTCACCCCCAAATGGGATGGACTATATGTCATACGTGAAGTATATTAAAATAGTACTTACAAGCTTGTCGATGCAGATGGCGTAAGGATTGGCCCCATCAACGCCAAGTTCTTGAAGAAGTACTATCCTTGAAGGGAGATGTCACTCCTTAAGGCACTAGTATAAGCTGCATGTTCACTCCTGTCCCACAAGAATATAAACTGTGTACGACTCAAAACAATATGCGCTAGGCTGAAAATCTCGAAAGAGGTGGCCTAGGCAAAAGTTAGGACGCAAAAAGAAAAAAAAAAAATACTCACCCAGAACTACGTTGTGACTTAATCCTCTTCATTGAGGTACGTAAGAACTTGGAATTTTATTCTGAGTTCAGTTGCATGAGTGTCAAAAATAATATATTCCTGCAGTATTCGTCATGTGGATACCAAGTATGAAAATATTCAAATTAAATCTTAGACTTACTCCAAGTATTAGTGGCTCAATGGGGGCAAACTCCAATGAAATACGAACTTCGTTCACATAAGATGAAGCCTCCAAACTCCCTAAATTTGGAAGTTGAAAAGCTCCAAATGCTAAATTTGATAGTGAAAGTTGACAAAATCTCTAAGTCTTCAAATCAAGGCCTCTCAAAATTTTCATGTCTTAAGGTGGGAAAGATTTGTCCCTTTGCACCTTAAGTTGGTCTCTTTGCGGATTTATCTTTAAGAAGATATAAAAAAAGGTTTCCATGCCTTAATATGGACAAGATTTGTCCCTTTGCACCTTAAGTTGGCTTCTCACGGATTTATCCTTAAAAGGATCTCAAAACTTTCATGCCTTATGGTACACAAATTTTTCCCTTTGCACCTTAAGCTGGCCTCTAGCGGGTTTATCCTTAAAAGGCTATCAAAATTTTCATGCCTTAAGGTGGACAAGATTTGTTCCTTTGCACCTTAAGTTAGCCTTTTACGTGTTTATCCTTAAAAATTTCCATGCCTTAAGGTGGACAAGATTTGTCCCTTTGCACCTTAAGATAGCCTCTCACGAATATATCCTTATAAGGATATCGAAATTTTCACGCCTTAAGGTTGAAAAAATTTATCCCTTCACACCTTACTGACCATTGAAAAGTTCTCATACTTAGAGAAGACCATCGCATAAATGCATCAGTAAAAGGGTTCATTCTTAGAGAAGACCATTGGATAAATGCACGGTGAAAGAGCCCATACTTAAAGAAAACCATAGCATCTTGAAGTCAAATTGATCAGTCTTAGAGTGTACGGAGGCGAAGTTAAACTCTCACACCCTAAGCCAATTTTTGTAGAGTCAGCATCTCGAAGTCAAATTGGTCGGTCTTAAAGTGTACGAAGGAGAAGTTAAACTCTCGCATCCTAAATCGATTGTTGCAAAGCCACCATCTTGAAGCCAAATTGGTGGATCTTAGAGTGTACAGAGGCGAAGTTAAACTCTCGCACCCTAAGCTAATTGTTGTAAAGCCACCATCCCGAAGCAAAATTGGTCGATCTTAGAGTGTACAAAGGAGAAGTTAAACTCTCAAACCCTAAGACGATTGTTACAAAGCCAGCATCTCGAAGCTAAATTGGTCGATCTTAGAGTATACGGAGGTGAATTTAAACTCTCGCACCCTAAGACAATTGTTGCAACGCCACCATCTTGAAGCCAAATTGGTCGGTCTTAGAGTGTACGGAGGCAAAGTTAATCTCTCGCACCTTAAGTCGATTGTTGTAAAGCCACCATCTTGGAGCCAAATTTGTAGGTCTTAGAGTGTACGGAGGCAAAGTTAAACTCTCACACCCTAAACCTATTGTTGCAAAGCCAGCATCTCGAAGCTAATTTGTCGGTTAGAGTGTACGGAGGCGAAGTTAAACTCTCGCACCCTAAGCCTATTGTTGCAAAACCAGCATCTCGAAGCCAAATTGGTCAGTCTTAGAGTATACGAAGGTGAAGTTAAACTCTCGTACCCTAATTTGATTGTTGCAAAGACACCATCTCGAAGCCAAATTGGTCGACCTTAGAGTGTAGAAGGCTAATTTAAACTCTAGCACCCTAAGCTGATTGTTGTATAACCCCCATATTTAAACCAAATTGATCGGTCTTAGAGTGTACGGAGGCAAAGTTAAACTCTCACACCCTAAGTTGATTGTTGCGTATCGCTATCTACTCCAAACCTGCCAAAAAATAAGAAAAGGATGTTACATGTCAGAGCATTGCGAACTTGAAAGTTGTATATCACGAACTTGGATCAAGAAAAGATGCCTTGATAAGAATAAAACCCTCAAAATCTAGTTTGGAGTAATAAAAGTGCTCTTTGGTGGAGATGGTCCCACATGAAGATATAAATTATTTGGTGAGGCGACGCAAATCTAGAATCCTCTGTCGAACAGCATATAAGATCGCCTTAAAAAAATCATACAGAATAATCTGAGAAGTTTTAAAATACAAATTTTGGATATGTTATATATGCATGTTTCCGATATCTATAGAATCAAGCAGATCATAATTTTGATGCTCTCAAATTGAGATATAATTTTTTTGGTGACGTTGCATAAATCTGAATTTGTTGATGCATCAAAACTCAATGCTGATTTCGGGATAATACCTAAAATAATTTTGAAAGTATTAAATTATGAATCCTGGATATGCTGTAAATATTTGTGTCTAGTTTCACAAGAATCAAGCGGCCTGCAATTTCTTCGTTCCTACTTCAAGAGATGAAAGTTTTAGTAAAAATGTGCAAATCTGAAATTTTCAGCATAATAAAATTCAGGGCTAATTTCAAAAAATTATCGAGAATTATATTGAAGGAATTTAAAGCTGAATTTTTGATATCTTATAGATATCGAAGTCTAGTTTTTGGAATATCAAATAGTTCATGATTTCGATATTCCTACAATAAGATATGAATTTTCTACCACTAAGATGTTGTGCTGAAAAAAAGTGGCGAAAATAAAAGAAAAGTAGGAGGGAAAGAAATTACCTCAATATTATTCATGGCTTGAAAAATTCCAAAATTGATATTGAAAAAGTGGGGAACCTACATCCTTTTATAGAGCTGTAGGATGAATGTTTTCTTCTCCAATTGGAAGAGCTTCTATCTCCAATATAAATTCAAATTGGGTTATTTTTCTATCACATAAATTCAAATTGGGGGTTGTTTCCTTCTCCAATATAAATTTAAATTGGAAAAATTTTATTCCTGGTTAAGGTGGTAAAAAGTTTGCCAAAATCTATTTGGAATGGGATATCATGTCTCACCAACGGGTCTTACGTGTAGAGATTCATGAAAAAAAATAGGAGATTTTTGAGAGGCAATAATATCAATATGTAAATTTCATAGGTTCAACTTTATGAAAATCTTTGAAGCACGAAGAAATCATGTTTAAATAAATCATACTTCAAGTTTAGTCTCAAAAAGATTAAATATCTCGACAAGTCTTGAAGTAAGGGGCATTTGTGGGCGCTGAAATTTTATGAAATTTAGATTCATACAAAATTCGGATTATATTAAATTCAAAATATATTAGTCCCAAATAAATATTGTGTATATTGTGGATTAATATAATTGAATTAATTATTTAAGTCCAAACATGTATGGATTTAAATAAAGTTCAATTTTTATTGGGCTAATCCATTAATTTGGGCTACAAATGATGAGCCTACTTTACTAAGCTCAAAATATTGTCATATTCTACAGGCCCAAATAAGCGTCACGTGTCAAATGACGTGGCATGCCAAGTCAAGGGAAAGATCCAATAGGACCATGTCACATGTCAAAATAATGCAGCAGGCCAATAAATAAAAGCCCATAAAAGGTGTTACATCACTTAAATTTGATTGGTCAAGTAAGTCCATATTCATCATAACTCTTTCTTTCTTACAACTATAAATAGGGGTCTCATAATTCAGAAAAGGACCCCCCAGAACTCTAATAAGAAGCAAGAAAAAGCTCGTAGATCAAAGCCGTAGTTTCTCTAAAAAGCTCAAGCAATCAAATCAAGATCGTCAAAATTCAAGAGCTAGACCGCAATATTCAAGAACAAGCTCAAAAGCCCTTGAATTCAAGCACAAGTCAAGATCAAGTCCCTCAAATCAACAAATCAAGTACAAATTCAAGATCAAGCTTTAAGCCATTGAATTTATATTTGAAAAGGCGAATCAGTGGATTCATAGAGATTGTAACACTTACATCTTGAAATCAATAAATTGATTATTGCAATATTTTCTTTTCTCGATTATTATTTTCGGTCTTAAAAATTTTATTGTCCAACAGGATTGTTAGGTCATTTTATCCTTGGAGGAAAATTCCGCAACCTCGGGTACTTGAGGGGAATTATTTCCTTAAGGACACTCTGTGAAGTCGGCAGACTTGGCCTTTTTTTTGTTTCATCTAATTTTCTATAAAACACACTTCTTTGAAAGGTCATTTTGATCTTGTGTTGAAGGTGTTGCATAACTTTATAAGTGTTCTTGTTTTATACTTGAACTTGTGTTGAAGTTGTTGTGCCTAAAAATAATTCTTGTGTACCCGTAAAATAACACTCACTACTAGACTCCTCATATGAACACAATACACATTCATCCCTATAAGGAATTTCCTAAGTTTTTTTAGTTGAGCATGTTGTCTATAGGTCCTAGACACAGGACATGCAGAAGATGGAGGAGGTATGAGAGCATCCAATTCATCCTACAGTTCTCTTAGCCTTGACACACTCCAAATTGCCATTGAACCTTTGGATGGAATGATCATGAAGTTAGAGGTGCTTGACAACTCCTTAGTACTATCAAAAGGTGTCAAATGGATGATGATTACCTTCAAGGAGGGTTGGGGGACCTTGGAGGGGTCAAAAAAGTGCGATACGGGGCTAAAAAGCCTTTCGAGGGGAACTATATCCCTTCTGTGCCTGAAATGCACCTAAACTGCTCTTAATCTGCTTGAGCAGCTCAAAATAGAAGCATTTTCACCTAAAGTATGCCTTAGATGCGCCTCATCTGCTCCAAGTAGGCTAATTTATATTTTTGGCTACAAATGAGTCATTTTTGGGCCCATAAGTTGTAATAATTAACCCTAGACTATAAATACGAGTTTCTTTCATTTTGGGGGTAACTTTGATGCTAATGAATAAATATACTCTTGTGAGTATGTGTAAGGTTTAGCTTGCGTTAATTTCTCGTTTGAAAATGTTGTTTGCTTGGGAATCGATTTTCTTATGGTCTATGTAGGATTTTAGGTGCTTTGATTGGATTATTGAATAGAGGATTAAGGATTTGATATACCCTTTATTTTCTTTCAAGACCATTCTTTGTGTCTATCTTTACTTACTTTCATCTATCATTTATCTTTCATTTTTCATATAGTAGTTAGTTTTGAATTTCATAGTTTGATCGATATCATTTGGTATCAGAGCTGAGCTTGGATTCGTTCCTACGAATTCAATCTTGGGTTAGATATCTTGAAAAATAAAAAAATAAAAATTTTAAAGAACACCCCCCCCCCCCCCAAAAAAAAAATTATGTCTTTGAGTCCTTCTTGTTGTTTCTACACTAGATTTGTTCCATCTAGTGATATTTAGGTTGGAACTTGACTATTTGGTGTGTTTGGAAGAGTATTGGAGTAGGCCATCATTGTTAAGCTTGTTCATGAAGAAAATAGTGAATTGGTACTTAGATCATGCTCATTTGGTGTTGGTTGTTTGGTTAACAAGTGTTGAAAAGTGTTTCCCACACCAAAAGAACCCTATATCTAAGTTGTGGTGCCATTTGGAGGAGTTTTAAGATTTCACCATTTTTGTGTTCTTAAAGCTTGAAGAAACTAGAAAGTGGGTTCAAGAATTTAAAGAAATTTGATGAGAATTGAGGCTTAAGGTATTTTTGGAATCTGTTTAGAAAGTTGAAAGGAGTTTTGGTTCCAAAATTCGTCGCATTCCGAGCAAAGGTGAAAAAGTGGGAAAATTTGGTGTTCATAGTGTTCTAGAAGACATTCATATGTTCAAGAGGAAAATTCATCTCAAAGTTGTTGTCTGACCTAAGAAAGAAAAAGGAAAAACAAGAAAAAGTTTTGGTATAAAAAATATCCAACGGGCCAAGGAATATTCCAAAAGAAAGAGGCAAAGAAAGTCCACAAGGAAGGCATTTTCAGCCCTTTTTCCAGATGGTCAGGGCCATCTATGCCCCATCTACGTTGGAGGTGTGCCAAATCAGGTCAAACCAGTAACTTCTGCACTATTGTGCCTGGGGTTCGCCCAATCTTCTCCAGCGGGTCCAAAACGCATTTCAAAGCCTCCCAACTCACTTTTGCTCAGGTTCCGTCAATCTAGCTTCATTTCTTGACTTTTAACTTCATATTTTGATTCTTAAACACTAATTAAAGGCTAATAATTGATCTATTATTTGATTAATTAGTTCTAGAGTCTGTTTCCTTTTTTGTCCGTTCTTGTGTGCTTTTCTATCTTATTTTTTTTGTTCTTTCTTGATTAAAGTACGTTAGTTTGTTTTTGAGTTTTCTTTTAAATTTCAAACAAGAATCCATCTCGACCATAAGCCACAATTGATACCATGTTTTCTAATTGGAGTACAAATGATCTTTCAACAATAGCGATACCAATTGAGAGACAAAACAAAGGTGTGTGCTCCGAGAGCTTGTGCGGTTGAGTTCTTAACTCTAGCTTGTTTGTTGTTTCTGTTTAGTATTTCTTTTGTTAGATACAATGGATTCGGATGATGACATCCCACAAGTGGTGGATTACAATGCTTCAAACTCAATCTTAGCCGCAATTGAATCCTTAAGCCAAAGAATGGAAGGCATGGAAAGTTTTTTCTGTCACGCCCCAAATGGCCATGAGTGGCACCCATACTAATCTTCCCGTAGGATAACCATATATACCGAACCATTACCTAATCACTTAGTCAATATTAAAACGATATTATCATAAAATCAACTTAACAACAATAATCTGGAGCTAATCATTAGTAATGCTGAAATCAAACAAACTACTTACTGAAATCGCCAAGACCCGAAAGTCATCGTACAAGAACTTCTAGACCAAAGATCATGTCTAAAGATATATCCAAAATAAAGAATAATAAAAAGTGTGTCATTGCCCGAAAGATGAACAATACTAATAGGATATGATCCATGGCATCCTGGAGATGAAGTGTTCATCCTTGAATCGAGATCTTCTATCAAACGCTAGAGGTGAGGCCGTGTCTGAGCCTCTGGAACACTTTCTGCACTCAACAAAAGAAAAGTACAGGGTATTATCAGTACAAACCACTATGTAATGGTAGGTATCATAGGCCAACTCAATTTAACAGCATGTACACAACATAAATTAAATAACAAGTAGACATGCATCATCACATAACAAGTATTCAATGAATCAACAATACATCAACAACAGGTCAAACAATGCTTACAAATAAGCCACATAACTATCAAGAGTATCAACCATACTGTAAACATCCACAGAATCAACAACAATAACATAAGTAACAACCACATCCTTCTAAATCTCGCAATTAGAATATCATTAGCTCGTTATGTACTTAATAACCCATACAACCTTTCAAATTCAACACAAATATATACACACATGCTAAGGGACTTATTTTTGTCCAACTAGTCATGACCTACAGGGAACAATCTATGCTCATGTACCATACCGACGTGGTACCCGATCCTCCATAAATAAGTAATATCAATATCATATTCGTCCCAGCGTGATACCCGATCCCCCATAAACATATAAGGGATGTTTTATCAAATTCACACTATATCTCAAGATATTATTCGATGTAGTAAGTTTACAAGTACACTTAAAGTCATAGGATAATTTCAGCAAGTAAATTTTCAATAATTATTTATACACGTCTCAATATTTCAAATGTCATCAAATTCAAGCATGTCTGAATAACAATCAATAAGCATCCAATTTAGGAGCATACATACAATTAAATCAAGTCTAAACTCCGATTAAACCGTAACCTACCTCAACCAAAGAATCCAAATGCAAGCTGATTTGCAAGGGTCTAGTCCTTTCGTAAAGTCTTCAAATAATTAAAATCTGCTCAAATATATAATCTCCATAAGAGTATAAATCTAATAACACTTGTTTTATAAATTCTTACTTTAAAAATTTAGATCAAAAAATCTAAATTGTCAAAAGTTGTAATTAATTCCATACGGAAAAATTTGAATCTGAAACTAAGAAACAATACATCTTTGACACTGTAACTATCAAAGTCATCAAACATGCACTTCTTGGTTTTTACACCATCACATTCCCAACCAAAATTATCATTCTCGCCTAACTCTTTCATACGCACACACTGTACACGAATTTCCATTCATAAGCACATTTTTTGTCATTATTTATATAACTTAACCAATATATACACTAACACACAAATCTAAAATCTGCACTAAAGTAAAACCGTAATGGAGGAGTATGAAATAAATTCAAACTAAATAAATTCGAATTTAACTCTTACCCGAAACCTCCGAGATCTTTCTATCAAACTGTGAACCCTCCTTTTTTGTCCTAATATCTCATGTTGTGATTATTATTATTGGTAAATTCTACCTTACTTAAATTCATTTTATTTTATTTTTAATTAATCATATAAGTAAATAAATTATGATTTTGAACCATTAACTAATTAAAATTAATTATCTAAAATATCCAAAATTTCTAATAAATTCTCAGGCCTTGATCGAAACCCCATAGAAATAAATTAAACGTGTAACTTAATTAAAAAGTATGTTCCACCTATTGAAAATATTAACATACCAAATCGATGTCATCTTGAGCAAAGGATAACTGTGGTCAAGCTTAAATTTATTAAAATTCAATAATCCAACTAATGACTTAAATTGCTTTCTAACACCTCAAGAATTGGTATTACCCATCCCGTAAGTCATATAACTCACGTATACAAACTACGAGGAGAGCTAATATAGGAAAGATGAGAAAATTGCACAAACGACCAGAAGGGTTGTTACATCAGATACTAATTTGTAAGACTCCGCAAAAATCCTAAGCTTAACTCAGTCCCTTAAAGCTTGTTAAGGGGTCCCAGACTTAGAAAAAAATTCTAGCTAAATATTCAGACTTAGTATTATTTTGGTCATCGTAAGTTGGCAACTCTATTTCACGACTCTTATGACCTTAAAGTATCGATCTTTAGATTAATTCATGATCAGGAATGTCAGTAGGTATTTTCGGACAAGTTTCAAATTTTTTGGACCTCGTTTACACCATGTTCAAGTGACCAAAAAAGTGAGTCGATGCGATCTCGACGCGTCGCGTCGTCCATCGCATCGACAAATAATTTTTTCCTCAGCTCAGTGCAAATTTCAGTGAACCGAAGCGGACTCGATGCGGCACATTGGCCATCGCGTCGATGCCAACGACGTGGTGCGTCAGTCTGCGCATTGCTAGTCCAGTTTTCAGTAATTAAAACCCGCATCCAGAGGGGTAAATGGGCCTTTTCCCATCTTATATCAGCCGCAAAAACATGTAATTAAGTCTTTCAAAAGACAAAATTTACTCATTCTCTCTAGAATTTTTCAAGAACAAATAGTTCATCACATTCAAGAATCCAAGTTCCCAGAAAATCCATCAATCTTTCAGAATTCAAGCTTTAAGGTATATGAAGTGTTCATCGAAAGGTTCCTTCCACCCTTGAAGTCCAAGAAACTCTTTTGAACTTCAAGTTGATTGATTTCATGATTTCCATGATTTGTAATTAAAGTATATTCATGAGTATTATTTAATTGGGTTTTCTACTTCATGATTTATTACAAGATTGATGTAGAATTAATTGATATGTGTGATTTATCATGTGAATTCATGTTGAAACCCATGGAATTGTGAATTTGGAATTGAATCATGATGCTCACATGTTATTTAGTGTTATGTGTATATACTATGCCATCCAAGTGTTTGGTGAACTGCTCATGTGAATGTAATAATAAGATTATACCATGCTAGTATGTATACTAGTCCATGCCATGCAAGTGTCTGATAAAATACCTCTATAGATGCATTATGAACAAGTGTGCATTTGTATGCTATGCAAGGTCATGTGATGCTTTACTTTTCATGCTATCGAGTCCTGGGGGTATTTAATACCCGACAATTTAGCTGTTTACCTAGAGCCAGTATCAGTTACAAAATAATCTCAATCATGTCACGATCAGTAGTACTCTCAGTCAGTTACAGGACTGAAAAAAAACTAAGTAGACCCAGTATTAGTCCCGTCTAGTTTAGTATTCAGTTCAGACCTCAGTAAACTCAGTCAGCTAATAGAATTCAATAGTATTCTGTCACTCAACGGAAATTAATAAACTCAGTAACAGTTCAGTCAAGCCTAATATGAACTAGGAAATCAGTTCAGTGTCTATTCAGTTGGGAGTAGGATTCAGCACCGAGTTAACCTAGGGAGGGGGGCATTCCTGTCAGCAGAGGGTTTGACACTTAGTAGCAATCCCTGCGTTACAGAACTACATAGCCAACGCAGGTTGAGATATCTTCCTGCCAGATTAGGGTTGATACATCTCACACAAGTTTTCTTGCCAGCGAGGGTTAACGAAAGAGCTTTCTGTCAGAAAGGGTTAACTCACAGCTTATCTCTACCTATGGCACAGTATTGACACCCTTCCAACTGGGGTTACAGATTAGACCCCAATCTACTTAAAAAAGGGCATGTCAATTAGATGATTACCACCCACAACCTCAGCTTCAGATTCAGTCTCAGTATAGAACTCAATTTAATTCTACAAATTCAGGACTGTCAGACACAGTCACTTAGTTCAGTACGGAACTCAGCATAGTTCCACAGAATCAAGACTATCAGATACACCTATCTATCAGTAATACAGTATCAGTTAATTAGTACTTAGACTCAGTATTCAGTGTTATCACGACCTCAGTTACAATCTACGTATTCATGCATGTACTCTCATTCAGTTATATTCATGTCATTCAGTCAATATTGTTCATGCATATGAACCCACGCATTTCAGCCTACCTCACTTATCATACCATTACATTCAAATTACTGACCCATACTTTTCTCTTGCGTTATGATGTCTTATATCATAGGTTCAGATGCACGGGCTCTCGAGCACCCTTAGCAGTTCAGATCTTCAGCAGTCAAAGTTAGTGGTAAGTCCTCATAGTTTGAGGACATGATTATTTTCTTTAGTATTTTGATTTATCAGTACATTTTTCAGTAGTTAGAGTTAGTTGAGGGTTTGTCCCATCAAGTCCATGACTCAGACAGTAGAGGATTTTCAAACTAGAGTATTTTCAGGCAGATGTTTCAGTTATGGTATTGTTATACCTTATTCAGTTTTATTTCAATGGAAAGTTTCCGCCTAATTTTTGCATAATTACAGTATTACTATTCAGTTATTGCAGCAGGTACCAGTCATGGGTTAGCTTGTGGTCCTTCGGAATTATGAGCATCGTGTAGCGTCTGGGGTACAGACTTGGAGCGTTACACAATTAAACAATCGTGCATCCCCGAACGGGCAAACAAGAGATAAAAAGGGAAAATACAAAATTACCTGAATCAGCAAAAAGACATGAATACTTGCTACGCATGTCTGCTTCGATCTCCCGAGTGGCTTTCTCAATAGGACGATTTCTCCATTGGACCTTCATAGACGCAATCTCCTTAGTCCTCAACTTACGGACATCTCTATCAAGGATAGCAACAGGTTCCTCTTCATAAGAGAGGTTTTTATCTAACAAGATCGAATCCAGATGAATTATGTAGTTACCATCACCATGAAACTTTTTTAACATAAATACATAAAACATGGAGTGAACTCCCAGCAAACTCAGAAGAAATACAAACCTATAGGCCACCGACCCCACATGCTGAAAAATCTCAAATGGCCCAACATATCTAGGATTGAGCTTACATTGCTTCCCAAAACGCAAAGACCCTTCATAGTTGAAACTTTGAGCAACACTTGCTCACCCTCCATAAAGTGCATATCTCTAACTTTTTTATCCATATACTCCTTTTGCATGTTTTGAGCACCTGACCTTCTCTAACGAGTCTCAACAAATCAGTACCCCACGGTCTCACCTCAAAAGCATCAAAACATCCAATAAGAGATCTATACCTCCTCCCATACAAAGCCTCAAACGGCATTATATCAATACTCAAATGATGGTTGTTATTATATACAAACTCAACCAAAGGTAAGAAATGATCCCAATGACCTCCAGAATCTATCACACACGCATGGAGCGTATCCTCCAATACCTAAATCGCTCGCTCAAACTGCCCATCAGTCTGAGGGTAAAAAGTTGTACTTAGGTCCAACCTAGTACGCAACTCCTCATGCAACTTCTTCAAAAAGATAAGAGGTAAATTGAATATCCCTATCCGTAATAATATAAATTGGTACCTCATGCAATCAAACAATCTCCTTAAGATAAATCTTGGCCAACTTTTCTGCATTATAAGTCATTTGAACTGGAATAAAATGTACAGACTTAGTAAACCTATTGATAACGCTCAATCTACAGCTCTCGTGGGAGTGTAAAGCGGTCGTTAGCAAATATAGAACCCAACCTGGGTTGGGTATCGATCCCACAGAGAATAGCTTGGCCAACAAGCAAGAAAAATTACTAGACTTTTAGTGCAAGTCTCGTAGGAGAGGGGGGATTGTAGTATGTAACCAAAACAAGAATGTAAGAACTGAAAATAGCAAAATAAAGAGAGATTGTCACGTGTGTTGTAAACAATGAGAATTGAGGCGTTGGGGTTATGTCCACCTTCTGAGGTATACGTCTCTATTGGCTATGAGTGTGTAGAGTCTTGACATGTAATTGCTTATAGAGAATTGTAGTCGATGGTAAATCCAAGCGTCTCTCGACCTAAACAAGGACTATTTCACTTTAACTCTCTCGAGCTTAAAGCGTGACTAACGGTACGAATTCTCCAAGAAGTTAGTCCAGGTACGGCACTAGCTTTTTAATAGGAAAGGGTGTCCTACTACCTTGACATTATCTCTTTTCCAGACAAATAACTTTTCTCTCGAACAAGTCAGATGTTAGACTGGCGTTGGTCTATGCGTCTTCTTTTCTAGACAAATAACCTTTCTCTCGAACAGGTTAGATGTTAGAATGGCGTGTTCTTGTGTTTGAACCGCAAAGAATGTAGATTTAAGATGAAGAGAATAATGATATAAGCAATATACTTGTCTTGAACTCACAAACTCATAGCTATAGATAGTAACTCATTCGGCTTCCATAACCCCAACTAAGAGATTTAGTTACCCATGAATGCGAAGGATATCACGTTTTGCATGGTGGATGGCGTGAATAGTAGGTGTTTGGCGTGTGGTTTTAGTGATTCCGTAGCAAGTAACGATTCTCTTGTTGTGGAATTTAAGAGTAGAAGAATGAAGAATTGAGAATGGGTTGTAGGAAGATGTCTTAATTGTAAGGAGATGAATGAATTGTCAGAATGTCTCCCCCCCTTTTCTTCTCTTTGAAAATCTCTAACATGATAGGGTATTTATAATACTCCTATCCTACTCCTACTAAACTAATAAAATAAATAACCAAATCCTAATATACTAATGAAATCCTTGACCCAATTGTACTAGGGTAAGGTTACAAAATTATAATCCAAATAGAATGATGAAACACATAACCTAATTGCACTAGGTTAATGTATTATGGCAAAAATCCAGCTTTGTGTCTGTAAGTCCCAAAGTCTTCAGAAATGCTGTTTTAGCCCGGGACAGATTTTCCATGCAGCAGATTTAGTCCTTTATGCGTCCAGCTCCTTTCCATCTCGTTTGTGAGCTTTCTTTTGCGTCAAGTAAGCCATAAATTGCTGTATTTTGCATCATTTATACCTGAAACTTTCCTAATCACATTTGTTAGCTCATATACAGGAAAAAGGACTAAAAGTGTACGAAATAGATAATTAGTTCTCGAAACTAGGCTAAAATATGGGCAAAATATATTGATATAGGCGCGTAATTTCGCCTATCATCACCTATCCACAATAACCTATATAGAATCATCATTCCCCAAAGTCTAGGGAAGACCAACAACGAAATCCATAGTTATCTTCTCCCATTTCCATTCAGGAATAAGCATCCTCTGAAGAGTATCACCAGGCTTCTGATGCTCGTACTTTATCTGCTGACAACTCTGACATTTAGCAACAAAATCAACTATGTCACTCTTCATAGTGGATAAGCTCGAAATACTTCTCCTACTATCACCCTGGAAACCCTCCACCAAATATACCAACCTCAACCACAAACCCATGAAACCATCCCACAAACTACTACTTATCCGTATAATCAAAATCTCGTACGTCTACCACAACCCCAATATACAACCATGGAATCTCACAAAACCAAAAACCACACATATAAATACACCAAGGACTACCTCGAGCCTCACTCAACCAAAACCTACCACCTCAAATACCGGGTAACCACAATCAACCATTCCAACTTAAAGATATATGAGGAGAAGAGCCTCAAGAACAAGAACATGAAGTGATAAATGAGTTGGCCATGTATGAAGAGTCTGTACGAAATAGGATAGGCATGTAGGGAGAGGACATAGAGGACGGGGAGAAAAATTTGGTCTGGTTCCTCGTGGAAGAGGGAATTTGGGAAACCAACCACAATATTAAAGAGATCACTAGGCTCAAGAAATAAATATGGGTCGAGACTCGGGTCTTAGCTCCATCAAGATCACTTTTTCTACCTTCAAAGAAACTAGTGATCCATTGATTTACCTTGATTGGGAAGTAAAATGCAATAGGATCTTTCAACTCAATAAGTTAACCATACATAAGAAAGTCTCTCATACAATTACTCAATTTGAAGGGTATGCTTTTACTTGGTATTAGACTAAGAGGGTGCAACGAGAGAGAAATAGTAATTTCGACCTTCCGAATTGGGATGAATTGAGGGCACTTTTAAGAAAGAGCTACATAACGGAAAGGTTCAAACAAGAGCAACTCACCAAGATCTATAATTTGCAACAAGGAGGTAGAGGTGTGGAAGACACTATGAGGAATTCCAAAACTTAATCCTTCGTCTTAAGATTGTTGAACCACAAAATCATTGCATGGCTCGATTCAGAGGTAGGTTGGACTACTACATTGTCTCTTAATTAGTCATCTACAAGTTTGAACAAATAGAATACCTTGTTGAAGTGACCATTAAGATAAGTCCTTTGATAAAAAGGTCATTGAGAAGGCAATCCCAAGGTATTCACCAAAGAATGAAGGCAATCAATATTCTAACACCAATCCTAAAGGTATTGTTTGCTCTAAATGTCAAGGTTGGGGTAATAAGGCAAGTGAATGCCCCAATCAAAGAAAAATAGTATTGGTGAAAAGTAATGCTTACTTTGTTGGGGATAAGAAGACCCAAGAAGATGGTGGTGCGAAACACCCAAGAGGGTAAAGACCTTGGGAGTGAAGGGGAATTAGCGAAAGTTGAAGGAAACATTAGTGTACCTAATGAATTGATGATGAAAGTTTCCCATGAAGATGTTTGGCCTCAAGAAGAAAGGGTCATGAATTTTAACTATACGATGAGGTGGGAGATGAGTAGTGAGGATAAAGTGCTTTGAGCTTATGAAAGAGAGCTTAGTGACAAACCCAAACCCTTGTTGTTTTCTACCTTTGGAGTTAGTATTTTGCCAATTTCCACAAGTTGGATTCAATTGAATGTGTGAATGGAAAATGGAGGGAATTCTTGAAGGAAAAGTGAGCTCACTTAAAAGAATAGTGTACTCACTTAAAGGAGTCTACTTCTCCCACATTGGTGGGAGAAAACAACTTTATTGTGTTTTTACTAAGAAACAATCCTTCAAGTGGATAGTGAGGCAAGAACCAAAAGGTGCCTCGCGCCATTGTCGTCGCTTACTTGGCTCGGCTTCGGCTTCGGACTTAAATTTACAAAGTTTATTTGAAACTTTTAAAAAATAAGTGAAATTTTAATCCAAAGATCCAATAAAAAATATTATCTTCATGAACATGCACGCAGAAATGCACATTGAAAGTGACGCAACCCTTCAAAGAAATGACACACTATTTTAAAAAAAGGGTGATTGTTCGGTCGAACATGATTGTTCAGAAAAGACACTATTTTAGAATAGACAAACATGAATGTTCAGAAGTGATACACTTTTCCATGAACCATTGCTTCCTTTCCAAAAGGGCACTTGATGGCTATAAATTCCTGAACTTTTTTCTCAGGTATGTACGAAATTTTGAGTACAATACTCTTCTTCTTCTAAAAACTTTGTGTGATCATCAGCCGTTGAGTGTGTTAGAAGAATTTGAACATTTGAGGTACTGTTATATTCATATTGTGAGCTATTTTATTCTAGGAGGAAAATTTTGCAACCTCGGGTACTTGAGGAGAATTAATTTCTTAAGGATACTCCGTGAAATTAGAGGACTTGGTTCTACTTCTACTTTATCTTATTTTTGTTAAATAAACATACTTCTTTGATAGTTCATATTGAACTTGTGTTGAAGGTGTTAAACTTTAATGTTATTCTAGAAACTGTCTTGAACTTAGATTGAAGGATACTGTGAAAACATACAGATTGTCTATCCAAAACAACAATTTTAAGAAATTAAGCCATAATTTGTATTATTTGGTTTCTAGAGATTAAAGTTTTATGCTTTCTACTTTATTTGAACTTAACAAGTGATTTAAAGAAATAAAAACTTCATCACAAGTTAAAAGTCATTCGGATAACAATTAGAAGACATAAAAACTTATCGTTAAACTAGAAATAAGTATTGTTTAAAGTTTCTACAAACTTGTAATTAGTATATTGATATACTAAAGTTGACTGTCTTTTCTATGACAGGAAAAATGACTATTGATGGTCATGTAACTGATGGTGGGACATGTGTAGCAACAATGAATGTTGCTACAACAAGTCGCACAACTGCGCCACTCGCTATGGCACCAAGGAAAAATCCAAAAAAAAATTAGGTATAGATTATAAATATTGGCAACAGAAGAAGTTCTTTAATCTGACAACTTTGCATCTTCAAAGATTTATATCTAAAGATGCTCCAGAATTGCCCAAAGAAACATCGGACAAGGATCGTTTTATTGTATTGGAGACATGGAAACATTCTGACTTCCTATGCAGGAATTATATCCTAAGTGTTCTCTAAGACGATTTATACAATATGTACAGCGGAATGAAGACATCAAAAGAGTTCTATGTTGACTAGAATGAATTTATACAAATGCACTGGAACGAAAGTATATGACTGAGGATGCTGGAAATAAGAAGTTCTAAGTTGCAAAGTTCCTTGAATACAAAATGATTGACAACAAGACTGTCGTATCTCAAGTACAGGAATTGCAAGTAATCATCCACAATCTCCTTACTGAAGGTATGAATATAGTAAATACCTAATTTGAACATGTTAAATATGTTCTTAATGTTCACATAAACTTTATTGTAGGTTTGGTTGTGAACGAGGCTTTTTAAGTTGCTGCAATAATAGAGAAATCGCCACCTTTGTGGAAGGACTTCAAAAATGATTTGAAACACAAAAAGAAGAAGATGACGGTCAGAGACCACATTGTGAGGTAGGGCATTGAGGAAGAAAACAAAGCAGTAGAGAGAAGGTCAAAAAGAAATTCCATAATGAGTAGAGCTAACATTTTAGAAGACGAATCCAACAACTCAAAGAAGCGGAAGAAAGCTGGACAACAAAGTAATCAACCTAGGAAGAAATCCAAGGAAAGTGTTTAAATTATGGCAAGACTGGCCATAAGTCAACAGATTCTCGTGCCCCAAAGAAAGGCAAAAAGAAGGATCAAGCCAATATGGCTAAATCCAAGAATGAAATAGATGATCTATGTGTCATGCTTTTTTAATATAACTTAGCGGGAAATCCTAGAGGATGGTGGATGGATTCCGGTGCCACCCTCCATGTTTGTGGCGATAAAGAGTTATTTGTTGCATTCGCTCTAGCTCAAGGTAAGGAGAAGATATATATGGCAAACTCAAAAATTGCAAAAGTTGAAGGGACAGAAAAAATATGCTTGAAAATGACGTCAGGAAAAGTGTCGAATCTCAACAACATCCTTTATGTGTCGGAGTTGAGAAAGAACTTGATTTTTGTATCACTTCTCTATAAAAATGGATTCAAATGTGTTTGTTTCAAGCAAGATTGTACTTAGTAAAGGGAAAGTGTACCTAGGAAAAGGCTACCTCACTGAGGGCCTATTTAAGATGAATGTAATGACAGTTGAAATCAATAAAAGTTGTATTTCTTCTTACTTTCTTAAGTCTAATGAATTGGGGCATGAATGATTAGGACATGTCAATTACAAAACTTTACAAAAACTGATTAATTTAGAAGTTTTGCCAAACTTTGAGTGCAATAAATAAAATGTCAAACATGTGTGGAATCAAAGTATGCTAAGCATCCATATAAATCCGTTGAAAGAATTTCAATCACTTAGACTTAATCCACATCGGCATTGGTGATATGAAGTCAACACCATCTCGTGGTGGAAAAAAGTATTTTATAACTTTTATTGACGATTGCACTAGGTATTGTTATGTGTATTTGCTAAATAGTAAGAATAAAGCAATAGATGCGTTTAGACAATATAAAATAGAAGTTGAAAATTAGTTAGAGAAAAAGATCAAAACGATAAGAAGTGACAGGGGTAGAGAATATGAATCTCCCTTTACAGAAATTTATGTAGAAAATGGAATTGTCCATCAAACTATGGCCTTGTATTCACCTCAATCTAATAGAATTGTGAAAAGAAAAAACCGAACCTTAAAGGAAATAATGAATGTCTTACTTATAAGTTCAGGTTTACCGCAAAACTTATGGGGGGAAGCTATCCTTACAGCTAACCAAATACTCAAAAGAGTGCCCCACAGTAATACACTATCAATTCCATATGAAAAAAAGGGAAAGGAAGGAAACCCAACTTGAAATATTTCAAAGTGTGGGGTTGTCTAGCGAAAGACCAAGTTTCTATGCCTAAAAGGGTGAAGATAGGCTCTAAGATAGTGGACTATGTGCTCATAGGATTTGTTAAAAGTAGTAAAGCATGTCATTTTTTGGTTCATTAATCTGAACATCCGGATATCAATGAAAATACGGTAATTGAATCAGATAATGTTGAGTTCTTTGAACACATTTATCCGTATAAAACTAGGCATGAACAGTCTAGTGGAGGGTCTAAACGAACTCAGGAAAAACCAAGAGAGGATGTACATAATGATAAGAATCCAAGATGTAGTACATGTCAAAGAACGTCAACTTCGTTTGGATCGAATTTTGTAACATTTCTCTTAGAAAATGAGCCTCAAACATTTAAAGAAGCAATGTCGTCTTCAGACTCATCCTTTTGGAAAGAGACCGTTAATAGTGAGATTGGATCAATCTTGAACAACCATACTTAGGAGTTGGTTGATCTTCCTCCAGAAAATAAACCCTTAGGTTCTAAATAGATCTTCAAAAGAAAAATAAAAATGGATGATACTATTGACAAATATAAGACAAGATTTATAGTAAAAGGCTTTAAACAAAAGGAATGCCTTGATTACTTTGATACATACTCGCTTATAACAAGGATAACGTCAATACGGATGTTAATTGCCTTAGCGATGGTATATGGTCTTGAAATCCATCAAATGGATGTAAAAACAGCATTCCTAAATGGAGAATTAGAGGAAGAAATTTACATGGAACAACCCAAGGGTTTTGTGGTTCCTGGTAAAGAAAAGAAGGTGTGCAAACTTGTTAAGTCACTTTATGGACTAAAACAAGCACCCAAATAGTGGTATGTGAAGTTTGACCAAACCACGTTGGCAAACGGGTTTAAGATAAACGAATATGATAAATGTGTTTATATTAAAGATATTCCAAATCACAAGGTCATTATTTATTTATATGTTGATGATATGTTGATAATCAGTAGAGATATTTCTGACATAAATGCTATGAAACGAATGCTTAAGAGCAAGTTTGATATGAAAGACCTTGGAGTGGCAGATATGATCTTAGGAAGAAAAATCCATAAAACTCCACACGGGTTGGCATTGTCACAGTCTTATTATACTGAAAAGGTGTTTGACATGTTCAAGTAGTTGGAATTCGGTATTGCCAAGACTCCATTAGAAATGAGCTTTGCACTTCAAAAGAATGAAGGAGAAAGTGATTCACAGTTGCACTACGCAAGAGTGTTGGGATGTTTAATATATATCAGAAACTATACACGGTCAGACATAGCATATGCTATTAGTAAATTGAGCCGGTATACAAGTAATCCCAATAAAACTTATTGGATGAAAATAAAAAAAGTTTTAGGGTATTTTAAATACACTCAAGACTATGCTTTGCATTATAATAAATATTCAGCGGTAATTAAAGGATATAGTGATGCAAAATGGATCACCGGATTAAATAAAGTAAAATCCACAAATGAATATGTATTTACTTTAGGTGGAGAAGCAGTTTCTTGGAAATCAGACATGTATTGCTTGCTCTATAATGGAATCTAAATTTATCGCATTAGATAAAACCGATGGAGAAGTTGAATGGCTCTAGAATTTCTTGGAAGATATTCCTTATTGTCCCAAACCATTGGCAGCAGTATGTATACTCTGTGATAGCCAAGTGGAGATAGGTAGGGCAGTGATATGGGCACGACCACGGAGATGGACGCCTGAGAGTGTGTATTGCAACCGTCTAAGGGAGTGTACAAGTGAAGTGGAAGAAGTCCTTTGAAACTCACCAAAACAGCCCCTAAGTTACATTCCATGGGCGTCCTTTGCTCACATTTCATTAAAGGGACTTTTTGGTTATTTCACCTTATATTTGTAATACACTAAAAATAGAACAATGTAGGGTTTTATTCATTAGTTTTTCAATGATATTGTAAGTATTATAACATTTTGAAACACAAGTCCCCTCTCTCTTTAGGAGAAAAAAATGAAACTAACTAAACCAAGTATGGATTCACTTGTGTCGTTGGTTCAAGGCTTAGAAACGTTGGGTGCTTGGGAGATTGACGTCCCTCTTGTGACCACGTAAGAGTATCGATGTTGTTATTACTTGTATTAAGGGTTTTGGTGTTTTATACACACCTTAGTTCTTAGGACTTATAATAATCTATGTCACACTATCTATCTTTACTTTGTTGTAATCGTGTTAGTGTTTATCTCTTGTAATCTTCAAGCCGTAGGTTGATGTTATCATATTGTTGTTGTTCTTGTCATATTGTTGTTCATCTTGTGTTGTTTTTGCTGTTTTGGTATCATACACACCTTGTTACTTTGTATTCTTGTTGTTGTTGTTGAACCCAAAACTTGTGTCTATTGGGTACTCGGTTTCCTTTGTTGTTGTGGACTGCTTTATGTCATTTTCTTGTGTTCCCTTGTTTGGTTTGTATCAGACAGGGAGCATGATTTATAGCGATAAATCTCGTCATATAAGATGGATTCATAATACCATTAGAGAACTTCTCTTTAGTGGAATTATCACTTTTGACTATGTGAAGTCAAAGGATAACATGTCACATCTACTTACAAAAGGCCTATCTAGAGAAGGGTTTGAGAGAACATCGAAGGGAATGGGTTTACGTCCTAGGATAAGTCAGCATGGTGGTAAATCTACCTAGCATACTGGAGATCCCAAGAGCAGGGTTCAAGGAGATCAAACAAAGTTGTGACTGACGGTTCAACATTGTCAATATACCCAATCCATTATCATGATATAGACAATGTTTAAGAAACAGGGATAAGGCTTATGGTGTAAAGCTTTTTAATGAGTATCTATATTTGGCAGATTTGACCAAATAGTTTAATATATAGGATTGAACATTAAGAATTCACCTATGTGAGGGTAAAGTAAAAGTCGTTTCAAGGAGAATGTTAGTAAAGGCCTATTCTCTAAGCTCTAATGAAACCAAGACGTTTTTATATCTGAAACGAATAAAATCATAAGAACCATAAACGGTAAAAGGTTAGTTGTGTAACATGTGTGTCTAGGTATATACTAAAGTTCAATGTTTCAAAGATATTAAATCTACCGATTGACCGAGTGCATTCGATGCATGTTCACTATGGAAAGTTCAAAGGGAAACCCACTTATCCAGATGCAATCAGATCACATACTTGTCTGTAAAACTTTATAAAGAATAGTCATTCCCCATTCATGTGGGGGATTATTGGATTCAATTGAATGTGTGAATGAAAAATGGAGGGAATTCTTGGAGGGAAAGTGAACGCACTTAAAAGGAAAGTGTACTCACTTAAAGGAAAGTCTACTTCTCCCACATTGGTGGGAGAAAGAAACTTGATTGTGTTTTTACTAAGAAACACTCCCTCAAGTGCATAGTGAGGAAAGAACCAAGAGGTGTCTCGCGCAGTCGTCGTTGTCGCTCGCTCGGCTTCAGCTTTGGTTTCGAATTTGGATTTTTCAAATGATCGATGAGATTAATTTTTTAAACAAAGTTTATTTGAAACTTGAAAAAAAAAAACAAGTGAAATTTTAATCCAAAAATCCAACAAGAGATTATTTTCTCTATGAACATGCATGCAGAGACGCACCTCGAAAGGGATGCAATCCTTCAAGAAAGTGGCACACTATTTTGAAAAAAGGGTGATTGTTTGGTCGAACATGACTGTTCAGAAAAGACACATTGTTTCGAAATGAACAGACATAACTGCTCCGAAGTGATACACCTTTCCATAAATCATTGCTTCCTTTTCGAAATGGCACTTGATGGCTATAAATACCTGAACTTTTAAAAAGTTTTGGCTCCAATTTCATATTGTGGGCCATTTAATATTAGGAGGAAAAATTCTGCAACCTCAGGTACTTGAGGAAAATTAATTCCTTAAGGACACTCCGTGAAATTAGAGGACTTAGTTCTATACTTTTTTGATAGTTCATGTTGAACTTGCGTTGAAGGTGTTAAACTTCAGTGTTGTTCTAGAAACTGTCTTGAACTCAAATTGAAGGGTTTTGTACAAACATACAGATTGTGTACCCAAAACAACACCAAGTTGATGCATGAGAGTGAAAGTTCACATAATGCAAGTCCAAAAGGCAAGAAAGCAAGTTCAAGGCTTTGCTCCGAAGATATGTACCTACCCCCTCTTATTTCTAGCATTTCTTAGGTCATAAAGACATTTACCCTATGGTAGACAATCTCTTCAAGATATTTGACTTAAAATCCTACCTAGATGGTGTTGATATCTCTCAACCCACCTTTTGGAATTACTTGAATATGCATAAAATGTGTAGCCTCTCCAACCCAGATGGCCAATCTATTTGTTGTTCTCCGGAGAGTCTATGGTCCCTACATGATAAACAACTCTTATTCCTCGTCCCTTGTCACAGTTATGTGGATAGACAAGTTAGACCTTTCTTAGAAGGTTGTTCAAGTGAGTGGGGTGTGAGGTGCTTAAGATGTTTGCTCTTACCTTCATATGATCTTGTTTTTGGTAGCTCCTTAGGTAATTCTAGCTCTTTTCATTCCGTTCACTTTGCTTTTGAAGATAGCCTTGTTTGTGTTGAGAATGTCTTGTGTGTAAACATGGCATGTTATGAAAGAAAGGGTAATTTACACCCTAATGACTACTTGACCCTACCCTTGGTTGTTCCTACATATAATGATTTACTTATTAATGGAAATAACTTGGGAGAGTTTCTTATGCTTATCGTAGCCAATCTATTTGCACCTTGAATAATGAATTCTCTTCAATTGACTTAATAGATATTTGGTAATTTATGAAATGGGTGTCTGCTTGGCATGGAAATATTGATGTTAACCCTTGTGCTAACCCTCGTGCTTCGAGAATGTATTGGTTGTTTGTTCTTCTCTTGTGCTCTAAGGTTGTAGATTCGAGGATGAATTTTCTTTAAAAAGGAGATGATGATACAATCCAAATTACCTCCGGACCTTTGGATAGGATGCTCACGAAGTTAAAGGTGTTTGACGTCTCTTTAGTGCTATCAAAAGGTGCCAAATGGATGATGATTACCTTCAAGGAAGGTCAAGGGACCTTGGAGGGGTCAAAGGAGTGCGAGACGGGGCTAAAAAGTCCATTGGAGGGGACCTGCGCCCCATCTGCGCTTGAGGTGTGGCCAACCTTGATGTACTTGAGCAGGTCAAAACAGAAGCATTTGCTCCTGAGGTGCGGCCAACCTTGATATACTTGAGCAGGTCAAAACACAAGCATTTGCTCCTGAGGTGCGCTAGAGATGCGCCCTATCTGCTCCAGGCGGGCTGATTTATGTTTTTGGCTACAAATGGGTCACTTTTGATAGGAGTTTCTTTCATTTTGAGGGCAACTTTGATGTTAATGAACAAATATACTCTTGTGAGTGTATGTAAGCTTGGATTAGCTTACGTTTATTTCTCGTTTGAAAACGTTGGTTGCTTGAAAATCAATGCCCTTTAGGTCTATGTCGTTGTTTAGGTGTTTTAATTGATTTATTGAATAGAGGATTAAGGGTTTTATTTCTCGTTTGAAAACGTTGGTTGCTTGAAAATCAATGCCCTTTAGGTCTATGTCGTTGTTTAGGTGTTTTAATTGATTTATTGAATAGAGGATTAAGGGTTTGATATACCCTTTCAATTTCATTCTTTGTGTCTATCATTACTTGCTTTCATCAATCCTTTTATCTTTTGTTTCTCGTATTGTAGTTAGTTTTGAATTCCGTTATTTGATCGGTGTCAAGCCTCGAGACTAGAGTAATAGCTTGTAACAGAGATTTGTGTCTTGAGAAAGTGATGTTATTTTTTTATGGAAATAAAAAGCTCTAGAGGCAGTTTCTTTATGAAACCTCTCTCTCAGATCCTCCCACACCTTATGCATCAGATTCATCTATGACAGAACTAAGTAGATCTTTCGAAACAATGTTCATTATTCAAGCTAGATATATAGCATTGCATCTTTCCTAGAGATTATGCAGATTAGAAGGAAATGATTCCTTCTTATCAGTGCCTAATAGAAATCCTAGTATGTTCTTTCCTAGTAATACGCATGGATTTTCTCCGTAATGTATAGTTTTCAGAACCAATCAGCGGACTAGAGATTAAAACTGCACCTTGAATATCAGACGGGTATACAGAGGATAATTTGGAACAACCTGTCCTTCCCGGGCAGTTGAATAATTTCCAGCTGCATATCCATTATTGTTGTTTCTGGTTTCTTCAGGG
This sequence comes from Capsicum annuum, assembly GCF_002878395.1. Taxonomy (NCBI): domain Eukaryota; kingdom Viridiplantae; phylum Streptophyta; class Magnoliopsida; order Solanales; family Solanaceae; genus Capsicum; species Capsicum annuum. The sequence goes on from NC_061113.1 coordinate 228,174,937, forward strand.
GTTGAAATTATCTAGTACTCTTTATTCATCACTCAATTCTACACTCTTAAGGCAAGCAAATGTGAGATTTAAACTCGATTATATGAAATTGAATCATAGATTTGAGAAATTTCACCACATTTGAGAAATTGATCTCAAACCCTAGCTTTTGATGAAGAAATTTCTCTAGCTTTTGCACTACTTTTGACTCTATAGCTTGGCGTAATTCTACTTTCGATTCGGATCACAATAGATAAGTTGATACCATGTTAAGAAACTCCATTGGAAGAAGAGAAATGAAGGAAACATTGTTCCATTGAAAACTAATGAAGAAGAAAATGTACAGTTACATTGAACTACTGCTACTCTACGTCAATTTATAGACATCTGAAGGATTAGAGTCCACCGACTCTCTCTAATCTATCATTAAAATAACTAATTATAATTAAGACACTAACTAACTTCCTGACAGTGTGTTAAATTAACCACCTAGCCTTCCTTTTAACTTGTACAGCTTCAACAGAAGCACTATTATTTTCTTAAATCTAGCAGTTTACTCTTAAGATTCTTAGGATTTGATATGAAATTTATAGCTCAAATGATGTACTTGTATCATTTCTGATATGGTGGAATAAAAAAAAATGGCACCCCTTAACTTGGCGTAATCTTTTACTTGATATCCTTTTGCTGAGTTGGCAAAGTGCGTGTATTGCACCTCCATAAAGACGCGTTAAAGTCTTTTTTTTGAATGATGTGGTGCCCAAGTTGTCCCACCAACAATATATTGACTCACCTCTATTAATTTATACCTTTTTCTTCATTTTTATACATTATTTTCGTCAATCTTAAGCTTATTTAATAGTGAAAATTATTGAAAGAGATTTAAAAATTAGATACACATTTACGAGCTCAACTTGTCAAAAATTGTATATTAACTCACCCCATTAATTTATACTTCTTTCACATTTTTATCTACCATTTTTGTCAATCTTAAATTTATTTAACAATAAAAATTGTCGAGAGAAATTTATATACGCATTTAGGGGTTTGTGAAGATTAGATAATAAACACCATTTTTTTTTTTAATCATTAAGGGCAGAATTGATGACGAAAAACTGAAAATCAAGCAACATCAATGAAGGAAAGCTAAAAATCGAACAAAATTGATGAAGAAAAATCGAAAACTAAAACTAAATTCGTGAAGAAAATTGAAATCAAACAAAATCAATAAAAAAACTAAAAATCGAAGCAAAATCGATGAAGCAAATCTGAAAAATGAAGCTAAATTCACGAAGAAAGTTTAAAAACCAAGCAAAATCAGTGAAGAAAAATTAAAAATCGAAGCAAAATTGATGAAAAATATTAAAAAATAATTTGTGAAGCATGATCAATTGTTGTTCATGGAGAAGATCATTTGGTCGGGGGTGGGGGAGTGTTTGTAGAAGGGGGAGGAAGAAGATAACTGGGGTGTGGGGATGGGGATGGGGTGTTGGGTCTTTAAAGAAGACTAATGGGGTGGGGGTGGTAGGGTGGGGGTGGGGTGGGGGTGGTAGGGTGGGTGGGGTGTTTGAAGAAAAGACTAGTGGGGTGAGTGGGGTATTTGAAGAAGAAGACTGGTGAGGTGGGTGGGATGGGGGTGGCAGGTGGGTGGAGTGTTTGAAGAAAAAGGTTGGTGGGGTGGGTAAGTTAGGGGGAGGGGGTATTTTTTTATTTAAATTAATTATTTATAAATTATTTGAATATTTTTTTATTTAAATTAATTATTATAAATTATTTGGATAAAAATGACACATGTCCGCATATTATTCGTCACTTTTCAGCTCATTGAAGAGTGTAGCGCACTCACATAATATTATTTTGCTAATTCAGCAAAACATGCTAAAGTGACATACTTGAAGGCCGATTTAGGTGTTAAAAGTGAACAATGTCTATTTAAGATGTCTAAGTGAAAAATAATGTTAAGTGAAGGAGCGATTTATTCTACCACAAAAAATCAATGTCGACTTCAAAGAAGATATACGCATCGATAGAATCATTTGTCTTACCATGTTAATAGTGATACAATATTGATTTAGGTCACAATATATAAATGACATCCCTAATGATTGCGAGATTACAATAGCCTATAGAAACCATTACTCTGTTGTCTAATTAAATCATTTCTCATCAACACAAGATTGTACTGATGTAAATAGTAACCCATAACTACTGATTTAAACTATAGTTTTTAGAAGAAAAAAAATGATTGGGTTCATTTAATTAATTCCTGTACTGAGTATTTGTGCCCCAAATATATTTGTTGTCCCCCAAAATTCACAAATGCATAATATATGTATCGTTTTTGAACAATATTTTTAATCCCTCATGCATCCATGAATGATTAATTTAACTCTTAAAATTAAATTATTTAATTTAACATAAATCCCAGTTGTCTCTTTCCTCACTATACGTGAGGCGGCTTGATTGAATGTCCCAATCTAATTTAAGAAACATAAATGGATTCTCACATGAATGTCAACTATCAAAGTTAAAAGTGGACGACGTGTCATTCATAGTATCATAGTAGTAGTATTTTTTTCGTTCAACGTTTTCTGCAATTGGGCTTGAAAATACATATAGATTAATGGATGGACGAACTTTGCAGCTATTTGTTTACAGTCAAAGCTGTCCCTAAACCTCTCCATAATTGCCAATTTGCCATTATCATTTTCTAGGGTACATGTGTTTTGTGTAATAATAAAAAGTATAAAAGGAAGTTCAAGGAAAGGCAAAATATTTTATACTGTAAAAGCTTCTGGAACAAAGTAGATTTTCAAACATAAAAAATGAAGCCATAGGGGCATGGGGATAAAGATCAGTACCAACTACTAGAGTTGGCATGGTGGTTCAGCGTCATATTCTTTAAGCAAGAGGTTGGGGGTTTGATCCCTGCCTCTGACGAATGGAGCAAAATTTTATGGCCAGTTTCCTATCGCTTAGTGTGCTAACAGTAAAACGGAGGATTAATCTCACTGGATATACCTTGGAAACCAACAAAAAAAAAAAAGATCAAGATCAAGTACCATTCTGTCAACTAGTATTTAATAAATTTATATGTTTATATCATATGTATCATAAAATAATTTATGATTGAGATTTATTTTAATTCATATATATTCATAAAAGAATTAAAAATAACAAAAATACATTAGCCACGATTAATTTTTAACTCACGCTATGTTTTAAATTACTTTTTTATGTTTAAAATGTAAATTGCAATAAAATGCACAAATGAATTTCTGGTGTTTAAAAATGTCTACATGCATATCTTCAATGATATGCATAATCTTGACAAAAGGAAAAAGATTCTGGCGTGTCAAGAAGAATCGGTAAAAATATTTTTGCTTTTTCAATTATATTTTCTTGAGAAAATTGATTTGTGCATTTTGTTTCAGTTTACATTTTAAAAATTAATGAGTATCTCTATCTATATCTATAATCTATATCTATAATCTATAATCTATTAAAAGTCTGAAGCACCCTAGAAAAGTGATTTAAACTTTTTGTCCTTTTTTAAAAATCTTTATTTTAGATAAAATTATTTTTTCATCTTTTTTATTATTTTATTAAATAAATATATAAAAAGAAATTAAGAGTCCTAAAATATATAAATACGAAACCTGAAACATATGGAAGAAATTAAGAGTCCTAAAGTATGTGGAAGAAAATTAAGAGTCCTAAAATATAAAAAAAAAATATTTCTTGAAAAAAAAAATTACAATAAATATAGTTATTATGTTGTACCGTAAATTACCTGATAACTTGGTACCAACCTAAAATTAAAAAAATAATAATTAAAGAAAAAAAAAGTCTCACCCCCAATGTGAAACCCACAAAAGCTATATAATAATAAAAAATTATAATTAAAAAAAAATAAAAATAATATAATAATAAAAAGCTGCAATTAAAATACAACCCTAAAATAATATAATAATAAAATAAATTGTAACTAAAATAAATATATGAAAAGAAATTAAGAATTCTAAAATATATAAATATGATTCCTAAAATATAAGGGGAAATTAAGAGCTCTAAAATATATGGAAGGAAATTAAGATTCCTAAAATATAAAAAATATATTTCTTAAAAAAAAATTACCATAAATATAGCTATTATGATGTACGGTAAACTTGATAAGCTAATATAACTTTTTGTTTTATTGAAAAATTACAACATTTAAAAAAAAAAAATTGTCCACTACATTAAAAAAATTGTCATACAATTATAGGCATAGTAGTACATATATAAACACTAATATAAATTATGTAGTCGAATACCAAAATTTTTATTTGTGATTTTTTTTTGTTTATGTGTTCAGTCTCGAGCTTGAATTTCTACTTTATAGGATTACGCAGTTTGTTTGACAAGTTTTTTTTATTATTTGTATCTTCTCTGCACTTTGGACTTTTTTTTATAATCGTTAATCTTGTGTGCTTTTTTTTCTATGTTTAATTTGTGTGCTAGCTTATAATTGAATTTCTATGAAAAAAATGGTGTGTATAACTCTTAAACATGTTAATAACTTTCAATTTTATTTTGTATGTAGTGTACCCATGATGTCATGATCATGAAGAGCGTGGAAACAAACACCAAGTTGTTGAAATTATGAACATTCAAGGTATTTTTATTTACATTAAATCTTCTCAATTAATAATTGTCTATCAACAATACATGATAATTTATTACTGTTAACTTCAAAAACATATTAAGACTTTAGAAAACAAAACTTAAATCACAACCAATTTATCTCTATAATCGTAGATACTACTATCAAGAGTTAATTGATGATAAAATTATCTACCTAAACATGTTGCTTTTTTCTACATGCGATGGTTATTGGAGAATAATCTAAATCTAAATAAAGAGACACAACTAATATAAATATTATTAATTAATTGATTAAAGTCATTTTAATTTTAAATAGATTATAAATTTAAATAAAATACTACATTTTTATTTGCTCCCTTTAAGGAATATGACTCAAGTACAAGATTTTGATTTGTTGAAATTTAAATAAAAGTAATGGTAGAGTTTACCATGTTTCTTTTCTTATTGTACTTTTCATTCTTGATTGCGTTAATAATATTTATATTAATAGTATTGCTGTAAATTTATATTTAAATAATAATATAAATCACTTCATTACTTTGGATACTAAAAAGTAACTTAATTTTGTCAAACATATGATACAAGCAAATATTATTTACAATGACTTTTTTTTGTGTGGAGAATAATAATTAATAAAGTCTCAATAAATGAGATAAAGTTTGGAATAACACTCAACCAAAGTGCTACTACAATCTATTTAAGTGCCATAAAATTTATAGATCAAAAAATATTCAATTTATTATTTATACAATATTTTTATTATTTAAATTAATATCATATTTTACGTAACATTTGAACTAATTAAAGTGAGGTACACGCGTAAGGCGCGTACACCTAAACTAGTTTTATTAAAAGTGTGAAGGGCTTATAAATCACGTTTGAACTTTTTACCCTTCATTAAAAGTCTCCCCTTTAGATAAAATCGTCTTTTCACATATTTTATTTAAATTATAAATCCAATAAATCAATATAAATTTCGCCGACAATACAAATGCACAATTAATATTCTGTTCTAACTAAATTTGAACAAACAAAAACAAAAATTCTATACAAAATCAATAAATTATGTATTCCTAAATTAGCGTGTAAAAAGGAAAAAAAGTGTCCTAACAAAAAAGCTCAAAGTGGTAAAATATCGTGAAAAGTAAAAAAAATAAATGTGTATTAGCCTATTAGATACAAAATCCTTTGAAGAGTATAATTTGTGTGAAGGTAATTTAAATAATTTAATTTTTCTTTTATGTACACAAAAATCAAAATCCTATTCTAACTAAATTATAACATACACGTTCATATCCCAGAAAAAAAACTAATCTTATCTATGATTTATAATCTATATCTATAATATATTAAAAAAAATACTCCTAAAATAGGATCAAATTCTATTGAGTCTGACTTATAGTAATCATTTATTAAAGAATGACTTTGGTTATCAAATGATTAAACAACCCCGGTTTACTTATTGGAAAAATATGATTGATACTCATCTAACTTGATTCGATTGCATGTCTAGATTGGTAGATGCTTAATTTTCTAATCCTTAACTTCTTCACTGTTCTTGTCAGCATGATAAAATTCAATGTCTGTGCATATATATATGCATGTCTAGATTTGTGGATGTTTAATTTTCTAATCCTCAGCATAATAGAATTCAACGTCTGTGCATATATATATCTTTGTTTGTTTCCATTCAAGTTATTCTTTAGGTCAAAATTTCTCTTAGACAAGAATTATTTTCATCAAAATTAAAGTTTTGTGATCACTATTGTATTATTTTGTTGCAGTTTACAGGATAAATTTACAGGCGGGAGATGAATGTCGGTCATCTTTGAGGAATTTTTCTAGGTAAAGGTTAGGCTTAATTGTATTATTTTTATATCTTTGTATTGAGATTTTTTTTTTTGTAAAGGTAAAGTTTGGTTGTATTATTTTGATATCTCTATTGTCATATTATTTTGTTATAGTTTACAGGTGGTAGATGAGTGTCAGACGGCTTTGAGAAAAATTTTTGTGTAAAGGTTAGATTTAATTATATTGTTTTGTTGCAGTTTACAGTGGTAGATGAATGTCGATCACTTTGACAAATTTTTTTGTAAAAGTTAGGTTTAATTAAATAAATTCTCCAAAAGATGTTGAATTTAATTATTGTATTCATCTTTATTATTTAAACAAATATCCTATTTTGTAACGTTTGAACTCAATAAAGTGAGGTATACGCGCCTCACTAGTATATTTAAAAGGAAAGAGTGTGGGTTATAAGTTGTTGGGATCAATTAGTGTGAATGGAAAATGGCGGGAAAGTGTACTCATTTTATGGAAAGTATTCTTATCCCACATTGGTGGGAGAAAGCAACTTTAATGTGGTTTTATTAAGTAACACTTCATCAAGTGGATAGTGAGATCAAGAGGTGTCTTTGTCACGCCCCAAAATCCCATCGGGCCGGACTGGCACCCGAAGCCGAGAAGGCCCGGGAGAACCCGTTCAAATACCTGTACTTTCACTTACATGTCACCAAAAAAATTGGACAGCACTTCATTGCATATAGAAAGGTCTAATTACCTGTATCAGCACAACACGCACAAATATATATATATAATACTTGGCCGTCGGGGCCACCACATATACAAATATAACGTTACTATATAAACTTCCATGACTTTACCCTTCCTTATGTCTACAAAGCCTCTAGGATATACATGACATAACTAGGGTTGGGATAAACCCCCGCCCACACATGACTCATGTACAATAACAAAACATAAGGAACCGACTCAGAAAGCTCCGAAGCAAACTGGAGCTCACCAACA
>NC_061113.1:228182470-228216987 GCF_002878395.1 Capsicum annuum
CAGAAACAAGTGAATAAGTCGTAATAGGAGTGGACCACACTTACTAGAACTTGTGACAACCTGTACATTGTATTTATTCAATCACTTTACCTTCGTTCTTATCGTCTTTGTAATCATTACTGTACTGTACTGTGACCATTAGGATGCCTCCAGTACATATCAACTGGGATCGACCCATGCTAGGCTTATGCCCCTGGGATACCACCCATAAACACATGAAATAGGGATCGACCCATTCTAGGCTTATGCCCCTGGGATACCACCCGATAAGAGAGAACTCCCATCACTTAGTTCAATTAATCTTTGAGATTGTTATTTCGGTCGCCACCACATTTTTGATACTTTGAAACAATGATACATCAATAGGAACCAAGTAATAGACCTTCTATACAATAACGATGTAATAAAGACTCATTGGTACATCAACAATGTGTTTCAGAATCATCAATATCACAACAATGAAATAAGAGCCTTTTGGTATATCAATGAAACATTTTGACACTTTATAGAATGGAAACAACTTCGTTGGTAACGTAGAACAATACATGTTTTAGGACAACCTCGGAATCTTACTTGATGGAACATTGGTGTTTTCATGCCAAAGAACATTGTTAGAGTATGCTTTACATACCTCGTTGTAGATTCAGATACCAATTCAACACAACTTCCCGCCTTTACAAATCACTTATCTACAATGAAATGTTTGGCATCTAGTATTAGCAACCCAACACCACAATTCTCTTCCATAATTCCATACTACCAATATTTGCAAAACATTCCAAAAACCAACTTGAACAATAGGTTTATGTGTGTATATATATATAATCATCATTTCAATACCACATCATCAATACTACATCATCACCCCAAATTCCTTCACAATTTAACATAATCCAACCATGCACAAGAATAATCCAACATCATTTCCAATCATCTTTCAACAACAATCAAATAACATACTTCTTATGCTCACATGCATATATATATATACATATCCATATAAATAACACCAACATAATTTACATCCTTACCAAAAAAATGGCCCTTTTGATTTCGAAGTCCTGTTGGCACAAATAAGGGGTGCTTCTCGAAGCCCTTGAGACGGTGAACACAACTACGGAATCAATTTGGATTTTCTACGGTTGAATCACAAGATAATTGGAGTTGAAATTTGGCTAGGGTTTCTTAGTTTCAATAACTTGATGATAATTGATGGATATGAGACTAATTATATGTATATAATGACCAATTTTCGTCCATGAGGTGATGGAAAATGACCATATTGCCCTTAAAAATTTAAGTAAATCCGAATCTGTCCATGGTGGACTGTTTTGATAGGCTAAAGTAAATCGGCCATAACTCTTTGCTCCGATATTGGATTTGGGTGAAATTGGTATCGTTAGAAAGATAATTCAAAGGTCTTTCATTTCATATAAAGTAGGCCACCCAGTTTGTCCTGTACAAATAGTTATGATCGTTTGAAGTTGACCCTAAAAATCTGTTTTGAGAGGCTGAAGTAAAACGAGTATAACTCCTTACTCAGATGTTGGATTTGGATGAAACCAATTGCATTGGAAAGAAGACTCAAAGATATTTCTTTTGATATGTGGTAGCTCTCCCAGTTCATTATATTGAGGGAGTTATGATCGTTCAAAGTTGACCCAAAAAACTGGCAGGCCTCAGTAGTTTTCCTGCACATTTACTGTTCACATCCCGGCCACCGTTTTAAAGTTTCGAACGTGCTCGCTTATATCCGAAACTTATCCGTTTTTGGAAATCTTTATATCGTTGGAAAGCTTATTCAATAACCTTCGTATGGAACCATCGACGGGAAAATTCCGGTATAAATAAAGTCGATTCCTATACACATATAATCAAACTATACACTTGAAACCATCTCAAAATAATCAATACTCATACTTAAACTCATATATACCTAACTTAGGATCAATACATATACTCCAACACATATAACAATGACTAATGCACGTAATTAAGTACGGGGTGTTACATCCTTATATCGTTGGAAAGCTTATTCAATAACCTTCGTATGGAACCATCGACGGGAAAATTCCGGTATAAATAAAGTCGATTCCTATACACATATAATCAAACTATACACTTGAAACCATCTCAAAATAATCAATACTCATACTTAAACTCATATATACCTAACTTAGGATCAATACATATACTCCAACACATATAACAATGACTAATGCACGTAATTAAGTACGGGGTGTTACAGTCTTGCGCTGTCGTTATCATCGCTCGACTTCGGCTTCGAATTTGTCAAATGATCGATCGATGTTGGGTGCAATTAGTGTGAATGGAAAATGGAGAAAAAGTGTAAAGCAACTTTAATGTGGTTTTATTGAGTAACACTTCTTCAAATGGATAGTGAGTCAAGAACCAAAAGGTGCCTCGCGCCGCCGTCGTCGTCGTTCGGCTTTGGCTTCGTGATTGATGAGATTAATTTTTTAGATAAAGTTTAAACTTGGAAAAACAAGTGAAAGTTATTGAAAAAACGTAAAATATTTTTCTCCTTGAACATGCATGCAGAAACGCTAAAACGATGCTTCGAAAGGGACACAATTCTTTGAAGAAAAGACACACTATTTCGAAAAAAGAGTGACTGTTCTATCGGATATGACTGTTCAGAAAAGACACAATGTTTCGAACGGACATATATGACTGTTCCAAAGGGATACACTTTTCCGATGAACCATTGCTTCCTTTTGTAAAAGGCACTTGATGGCTATAAATACCTGCATTTTTTCCACAGGCAGGAACAGAAATTTCAGCACTGAAAAAACATTTCTCTTGCTTCTAAACAACTCTGTGTGATCATCTCCCGTTGAGTGAGTTCGAAGATATCAGAAGGTTTGAGGTATCACTACATTTTGATTGTGAGCCATTTTATCCTGGTAGGAAAAATTTCGCAACCTCGGATACTTGAGGAGAATTAATTCCTTAAGGACACTCCGAGAATTCGGAGGACTTGGTTCTATTTTTTTGCTTTATCTTCTTTCTTAAAAATAACACACTTCTTTGATAGTTCATATTGGACCTGTGTTGAAGGTGTTGAAAACTCCATTGGTGTTCTTGAAGTAATCTTGAACTTGTGTTGAAGTGTTTGAGCAAACATATAAATTGTGTACCCGAAACAACATAAGTTAACTACAGTTAGTGTATTTTTGTCATTTTTAACTCTTTTTATGAGTAAATATAAATTGAAATAGATCTCAATCATAAATTATTTTATAATACACATGGTATGAATCTATTACGTCATTGAATATTACTTGACAGAACGATCCTTGATCGGATCTTTATTCAAGCATGGAATATCTTTTAAATTAATTTTTTTCATCTGCCTATATCTTGTAGTACAAAATAGGTGTATGGGCTAAAATACAAATCTAGTAGGTGGGAATCGAAATTCGACAGGAGAAATATTACGAGTTGTTTTCAGTGTATCATAGTTGCGTGATCTAGGCATGTCGCACAAATGTCAGTCATATAGACGTCGGATGCTGAGATAAGCATCATAAGGCGCATCCTGTAAAAGACCAATGTAGAAGATGTCAAAAGTCTAAAAATGTTGTCATGCATGTCTTAGGAGTGCTCAATGAGTTTATCGGGGACTTGGGGAAAGCTCAAGGGTCTAGACTATGGGTGATGGTCGCATGTGTGCCACAAGTGTGATCAATATTGAATGTTCTCGAATAATTATAGGAATTGATATCTCGAGATTTCGAGCGAAAGATCAATTGCTAGAATGCTCATATATATGTTTATCAAGCTTGGTTTCATTTGGAGTTCGTATACCTATAAACTTAACTTAGTCGAGGAACACTGACATTATCATAATTAGCCAAAGTCTCCAAAGTCTATAACTCATTCCATGGGAAGAATGGCGATTCAAGGGTAAGGCTAATAAAGCGTTTGCTTTGTACCCAAAAAAATTTAATATGAACTTTATGATTTTAATTTCACTTAAAATAATATTAAAAATTATAAAATATAAAAAGTACAAAATTTAAATTAAAAAAATAGAAGAACTATCTACTGTTTAGTTAAAAATATTTTAGAATTTTTTGTCAAACCTTTATATTAATAAATAAAGATTTCACAATAATATTTAAGGTAATGCATCACAAATGAATGACTAACATCTTATTAATTTAAAATTAATCCTTACTTTTATAAATCATAATATTACTATGTGAAGTTAAATACATAACGTCCTCTACGAATGCTACACTAAAAAGGTAGAACCTAAGAATCAAAAAATTAATTCTAAATTATTAATAATATATTATGTGTATATATATAAGATCTCGTGTTAAAATTTAACTTTAGATCACTACTTTTATTAAAACAACCTTGTATGAAAAAGGAATGAAACTTTATGGGGTGCAAGGGATGTCAAGAAGAATTGATAGAAACAAACAACACTTGATTTGGAGTTTTGATGAGATCAGAAGCAAAAATAATAAAAGCACTAAACAAACAAGGTCCTTCTCTCTCTCAAAATAGATACTTCGGTACAACGTCGATACTCATAAATTTCAATAGCGAAAACATACTTATTCTTAAGATTTCAGTTTATCGCTTTGAAGAATATATAAAGGGATATATCATATGCCTGATGACAACTCACCTCGCATGATAATAGACCGCGTCGACTCTTATAAGTATGCAACCTTGAGGGGAAACCAAAGGCCTACTATAACACCCAGAATTTTTGGGTTAAAATTCAAACCGTAGTTTCTACGTGTATAAGCTCTAATTCAATAATTTGTATATGAAAATAAGTGTCATGATCATTAGCCTAGTGTGAAGAGTCCTTATGAGGTGAAAAATTTTCATCAGAAACACTTAGAGAAAAGTAAAGCTAAGAGGTAGGAGATTTAGATTCGACCTTTTGATATTCAATTCTAAAAGGATCAACTTTGAACATGTATAACTTTTGAAATATGTGAAATTTTGGAGCTCAAGACCCACCAAATTATAGATAATTGAGTCCCCTTTTCAACGCATTCGATTTCGCCTTAATCCGACACCGGAGAGAAAAGTTATGAGCATTTTCGTGAGGAACTAGTGGGGTTCTGTGATAGCTTCGCATCACAGGCCTTAGGCTCCGCTATAGCCTCCGTGACATGGAGTATATTTTCCTGCATTCATAAGTAAAATCCCAAGAGGCATTTTGGTCACTCCTCTTTACCCCCAAACACTCAAGTGATGGATTAAAGCCCCAAAAGAATATTATTTGCCCAATTTTCATCAGTTAACACTTATGCAAATCCTTTCCCTCTTCCTAAGAACAATAAATTCAAGCTTTCTTCCCTAAGAATTCAAGAATTCAAGTTCCAATTTCAAGTTTTCTTCAAGAAGTCATCTAATTGAGGCATGTGAGGTATTTATCATTGGGTTCCTTCCATCCATTGAGCCCAAAATTCCTCTTTTTGATTTAAGTATGAATTTTATCCTATTTTGTGAAATTATCCATGCAAATTATGAATTTAATCCATGTATTTCTTCGTAATTTAAATTTAAGTCATGTCAATATGTGTCCCCATATGAATTAAGTTACTTCATGTTTTGAATTTCAATTTTTCATGTCATATTCCATTGATTTCATGTTAAATCATCCAGGGGCGGACCTATGTATAATTTTGGGGTGCTCCGGCACCCACTAAACTCAATGCAGAATAGGTATAATTACATAGAAAATATAGAAAAATAGGTATAAAACATATAAAAGCACCCACTATAACAAAAAGTTGGGTGGGTGCATTGACATTTAGGTTGATCTTAAGGTCTTGCATTAGAAGGAGGCCCCAGGTTTGAACCTTATTGAGATGATTTTTTACTTTTTTCGATTTTTCAATTTTTTAAGTACCCACTATGATACGAGAAAGACAACGAAAGCATGAAAACACACTCTAAATCAGTCCACTAATCTTAAGGATCCAAGGACCTTTTTGGAGACCACTCTCGGATTCACTACAACAACAACAATACGAGATAACAATGGTGTATTTGACACCAAAACAGCCACCACAAACTAACAAAGAGAGTATCAAGATAACAAGATGAAGAACAAGATGAACAATAACACAATGGAAACAACAACACACAGTTTTTGACTAGAACAACAACAAAGTGTATAAGAAATGTAAAGATAGATAGATAGATAGATAAAGTAAAGGTATAATCTTAAGAACCCAAGAGTCTATTCCACTCTTGGACCCTTAACACTACACACTATAAATACCTATCTCTTCGGTGAGCACAAGAGAGACCTCAACCTCCTATAGCACCCAACGTTCCAAGCATGAATCCAACACGAATGATTCTACACTCAAGTTGGAAATCCTAGTTACAATGTTTCGGCCATAGGCCTTTCTCACAAGAGAGAAATATTCTTCTTACAACTTTCAATATCAATAAACATCTAAGACTAAAAACCCTAAGAGGTTCTATATATAGTGTATTACAAAATAGAATACAAAATGACCACAATACCCCTCAAGGGTGAGGTACCGATTAAGTGTAACTTAGGGGCTATTTTTAGTGCATTTAGGCCCTCTTTTACACTTTACTTGTGCAATTCCTTGGACAGATTCAATACACACTCGTTCTCGTCCATCCTCGTGGTCGTACTCGTATCATCCTCCCCTTCTTGAAAAGGATTCGACCTAGAATCCGTACCTTGCAAATCAAGAGAAGACAAACAAGTACACATCCTAATGATATGAGGGGTTAGGGTTAGCAAAAATAACACATCAGCATGCCATGCCGGGGAGGAACAAATTTGAAGTATAGCCATGGGTCCTTTGTTTTAATCATGAAAAGATTAGCACAATTGCTACAAAGGAAGTGGCTCGGACAAGCATCAAGACAAAAGGAAAATAGGCCGACAGTCATCCTTTTCCACCCTAAGATGGTGCCGGGATCAAATGAAAGAATTAGCCAAGGGCCTAAGCCGAGGCTAGCCCTTCCTTCCCCTAGAATATCACTCCCACATTCACACATAAAAATATTACTCCCACATTCACACATAAAAATATTTTCATACACATGATCTCTATGAACAAAATTAATCGCAATGTTTTTACCATACAAGATGTTCAAAGAGTCATGCGCATTATCAAGATCAATTCTATAGACACCATCACTAACTTGCAAATTTTTAAGCACTTCATTCACATGCTCAAGTAGTGAACTACATTTAAGAGTAAATTGATCATCATGAACACCAAGAGTACGACCAAGAGTGCTCATTTCCGAGACTACAAATTCTTTGCCCATAAGAGTACTATCATCTTCTAAGAAGAAATTTCCATCTTTAGGAGGAATGTTGTCATACCATAGTGGGTTAGCATATCGGCTATAGCCTTCAAGGCAAGCTAAACTATCATTTTCACCACTAGGTTCATTAGGAGTGTTTATATCATCTTCAAACAAAACATTAAACCTAAAGAGAGCATGATCTATCTCACGGACAGATTTGGAACTAGTAAGTGTTTCACTCTCTATAAGTTCACTATCAAGTACCAAAGATGTTTCAATCTCCTCTTTACCTTGGTATGGGTCGGGGAAGCCCACCTATTCCTTCAGGAAGCTCTCGGCACAAGGTGCTTGGACAAGGAAAGTTGGATTTTGTGGGATAAGTTTAGGTAACAATTTGCGTAGCCTTTTTACGTGTCATTTCATTTCTTCAATATAATCATTGATGTGATCAAATGTGGCATCGAGATTAGTGGCCGCCATGGTACCTAAAGCAAAAGACAACAACAAACAACAAAACAAACTTGTTAGTTCAAAATGCCTCACCACACTCTCACTCTCAGTTTTACCTCACACTTGGTTTCACAAGTGTTGAAAGTTGGCTTGTACTTCATGAGTGATTGAAGGATGAGTCTATCTTTGCCCGGAATAGATTTTCGTTTGAGTTGACCCAAAAGAAAAATTGTTTACGGACTTGAACTAACAAGACACAACGAATTCACAAAAGAGAAAAAAAAAACACAACAAACGCTAAACACAAATGAACGAACACAAAGACTAACTAACAATCTAGTAGATGAGTACTAGTTTGCCATTAGTATTGGAATCAACAAATGAAACTACTAAAAAAAAACTAAGAAAATCTAAAATTTGAGCCAAAATTTGATGCGTGAATAGTAACTTGATGATGTGGCAACCACATATTGGTTGCGGTTTCTATAATTTTTATTTTTCAATGTCCAAGTCTTGATCAATTTTAATTTGGATTGGTGAAATTTGTTTTAAGGAGGGAAGAATAAGTCTTGGAGACTTTTTTTCAAGTTTCTCATTTCAAGACTTGACTTTTGTAGTACTTTTCCTTAAAACATGGACCCTTGTTTTATGGGAAAGTGGTTGAGAAGTGATGTAAAATCTTTAGTGTGTAGGAAAAGCCTTTGAGTCACAAGTACTACACCTTGAAACTTGGATCTATGTCTTGCAAGACTAAAACAATACACACTCTTTTTCTTCAACTTCTAAGATCAACAACTACTTTCTTTGTCAACAGTATATGGAGATGGTGAAGAACACTAAGAACACAAACTTTGAGTCTTGAAGTTCTAAGGTCCAAGTTAGACCTCCCAAACAACAACAACAAATTCCCAAGCTTAAATTCCACAATACACGTTCAAAACTTGAACCAACAACATATCACACGTTCAAGTCTTGAACCCGCAACAACAATACCAACAATAATCGGCCATACTTTGTTCACATTAACAACATCAACATTTTAAGCTCAAATCGAAGATATAGACTCAACATGTTAGTGAGGAACAAAACTAACACTTAGAGACAACAAAGACAAGTAAAAATATTGGCCAATACACAATAAAAACATAATTTTTGGCCAAGAACACTAAATGGACAGATTGCTTTTTTTTTTTTAGAATTTTCAGTTTTTCAATAACAATTTTATTTTTTTGAATTTTCTAACAAGCAAGCCCAAGATTGATCTTGTAGGAACAAGATCAAGCCATGCTTTGATATCAAATGATACGAGAAAGACAACGAAAGCACGAAAACACACTCCAAATCAGTCCACTAATCTTAAGGATCCAAGGACCTTTTTGGAGACCACTCTCGGATTCACTACAACAACAACAATACGAGATAACAATGGTGTATTTGACACCAAAAAAGCCACTACAAACTAACAAAGAGAGTATCAAGATAACAAGATGAACAATAATACAATGGAAACAACAACACACGATTTTTTACTAGAACAATAACAAAGTGTACAAGAAATATAAAGATAGATAGATAGATAGACAAAGTGAAGGTATAATCTTAAGAACCCAAGAGCCTATTCCACTCTTGGACCCTTAACACTACACACTACAAATATCTATCTCTTCGGTGAGCACAAGAGAGACCTCAACCTCCTCTAGCACCCAACGTTCCAAGAATGAATCCAACACGAATGATTCCATACTCAAGTTGGAAATCCTAGTTACAATGTTTCGTTCATAGGCCTTTCTCACAAGAGAGAAATGTTCTTACAACATTCAATATCAACAAACATCTAAGACTAAAAACCCTAAGAGGTTCTATATATAGTGTATACAAAATAGAATACAAAATGACCACAATACCCCTCAAGGGTGAGGTGCCCATCAAGTGTAACTTAGGGGTTGTTTTAGTGTATTTAGGCCCTCTTTCACACTTTGCTTGTGCACTTTCTTGGACAGATTCAATACGCACTCGTTCTCGTCCATCCTCATGGTCGTACTCGTATCACACTATCCTTAAATCCTGGGTCCGCCATGAAATCATCAAATTATAAACTAAATCATGTGAAATTGTTATCCTCTAAAGTTTAGCTCATCCCCATGTTCAAATTCATGTATTTTATCAATTAACTGAAATATCTTATGTTTTTGAGTCTCTGAACTATGACTTTATATCATGTTTTAAACATTGTTATCGTATTTTTTGTGATTATTCAGTGCAAGAGGGTTATGAACACCCGATACCTATGTGTTTTTACATGTTTTCGTTTTCAAGTTACAAGTCATTTAGATCATGTTTTTATTATTATATTTAGACTATCATGTTCATGTTGAGCACTTATCAGTACAGTAACCCATCATGTTAGACCCATAATAATACTAGTATCATTCAATTAGGAGCAAAATTTAGCACCGAGCAAATCTAGGGATGAGGGATCACCCGCCAGTTAGGACTGAGTCCTTAGTAGCAGTCCTTGAGTTTTAGAACTACATAACCAGTGTAGATTATGAAAGGTCACCCGCTAGTTTAGGACCGATACACTCCTAGGGGTCACCTGCCAGTTTAGAAATGACTCTTTAGTCCTTTGGGACATTATGTTAATAGATCCGCATAGCCATGTGTTAATATCCATGGCAAGGTATTGATAGCCTTTTAATTGGGGATATAGGTTGGACCCTGATAGCTCAGATTGGGGAATGTCGGTTACATGATAGCTTTCACAGTTTCAGTCAGTACTTAGTTTATATCAATTCAGGTTTGTTTGACAAAGTAATCAGATTCTTAGTTATTCAGTCAGTCGGTTTTATAGATTATTTCAGAACATGTCTTACTTGGTCTTGTATTCATCTTACATGTTCATGTTTTCATGCTCAATATCCATACATGATCCCCATGACGATTTTACAGTCTATTCAACTTTTTATGAGATTTATATAAAGTATTCATGTTCCTATCACTCCCCAGCTTACAGAATTATTTTCAGTTTATGATTCATAAACTTCACTATAACTTATCGTTTTTACATACAACCATGACTTAAATGCATATTTCAGTAAATAATTTGTGTTCTCAATTTTAAAGCATGTTTTAAATTTTTTCATGATTCAGTGCATGTTCCACATGCTCAGTACATTTCAAAGTACTGATCACATATATGCGTTTATGGCTACATTCTTTCATAATATAGGTACCAGATGTATTCCACACATTAGGATCAAACAGTTCTCAGCATTCAGCCAGCAGGTGATGAGTTCTCTTATTTCGGGGACTCTAGTCCATTGCAGTTCATGTATTGTATTTATATTATTTCTTATGTATTAATTTATGGTTGTAGGAGGCATGTCTCAACTACCTATAGTCAGTATAGTAGAGGCTTTATAGATAGTCAGTCAGAGTCATGATATGTAATTCAAGTTCTTTCTTTAGTTTTATCATGTTGTAAACCTTATCAATATTACATTCATTCAGATCTTTTCATGATTATACTTCTGCTCAACAAATTTATCTTTTATTTACATTATAAATTAGTTGCTCAAGCAGTATGCCAGTACATGGATTAGCTTGGGATCACTTGTGATTCTAAGCACCGTGTTATGCCTAAGAGATAGTCTCGTATCGTGACACCTACCTTTGCACCTTTAAAGAGTGTTTGAGTTATCCATTACGACTTTGGAAACACCAAAGATGATATGTCTGTAAGGTTCACTTGTTGTTGTATATACAGACTCTTCATAGTGCTTTTTTCGTTCATTTTTATTTATCATATTTTGACTTGACACATTTATTAAGAAAATAATTATTAACATGGTTATTTTGAGATGATGCCCCTATTAATTGATGGTTATTATTGTATCTTGAAATTAGTAGTAAAGAGTCAACTAGGAAAAAATAAGTTTTTTCTCAAAAATGACAATTTAATTAGAAAATTAGGAACAAGTAATTATGAATAGGGGGAGTAGTACTCCCCCAATCCATAAATATTTGTTATTTGACACATTTCAAAAAAAAAAAAAAAATGCATGATTTTACTATATCATTTTTGTAATATAATAAATTTTTTTATTTTAAAAAGTGCAATGAGCGATGAATAGTGTTAAATATCAAGGATAAACTTGGTACAGATAGGTAAATTATATATTAACTTTTCAAAATAATTATTATTGAACATCTATTTTGAGTATAGTGAACAATTAAAAACTCACTATACTAAAAATAGATATCAAATAATATTTGTTGAGTTTAAAAAAAATAAAAGATAATTTATTTATTTTATTTTTATTATTAAATATTATTTATCACTCAAAATATTACATTTATTGTTTCAAAGAGCGATACGGTAAATTACACTTGTTATTTATTATTTTTTAATTTATGTTCTCCCTCCGTTTTATTTTATTTATCATTATTTTTTTTATCCGTCTCATAAAGAATGTCATATTTCCTTATTTGATAACTATTTAATGATATCATTCTCATTTTATCTTTACTGAATCTCATTTAATAAGAAAAAATAACTAAAAATTAAATATTAAAGCAATTTTAAGATGAATGATTTTGTAAACTTTATAAAATCATCACTTATTTCTTAAATTTTGTGATCGATCATAAAGCGACACATAAAATGAAACAAAAAGAGCATTGAGTTAATACTCTCTTCCTTATAATTTACTTTTCTTTTTAGTTCATTTAAAAAAAATGACTCTTTTTCTTTTTTAGTAATATTTTAATTTTAACTTTTCGTATAATATATTTAGAACCATAAAATTAAAAAATATTTTAATATATTTAACATAATTTTAATTTAAGATCATAAAATTTAAAAAAAAAATCTTATTTTCTTAAATTTTATTGCTAGACGAAGAAGTAATTGTTGCAGTGAAAATATTAAGGCATGCACGAATGACAAGAAGAGAGATGTCATAGTTGTAGAAATATTGAAGAATGAATACAAAAAGTAGAATAAAAGGAGACACGTAAGGAAGTAGGGGTGAGTTATTCAAGGGATCATAGGAAGAAACACGTGTTCTACTTTACAAAAGAATGAGAGGAGAGGAGTCAACATTTCTGTCCACCAAACCTGCTAAAAGAAGAAACATACTTTCACCGCAAACCTTAGCAACTACCAGGCGCCACTTGTCCACTTAGTACATCCTAACTCCTCCCACACCTCCTCACCCAATATTAGCTATTTTTTTCATTCGATATTCGATAAAATACATATTAAATAAATATAATTAAGTAAAATAAATTTTATATTTAAATATATATATTAAATGAATATAATTAAGTAAAACAAATTTTATATTCAAACACATAATATATATATATTGATAAAATAACATATATATATATATATTGATTTAATATAAATACCGAGTGCAAGTGAATGTTTTTCTTCATAGATAGTGTTGCAATAAGGATCTTTTCATGATTCATAGCTTATTTTAATAATTTTTCCTGACACGCTACTAATTTTCCTGATATATAGACGTAGTTGTTAATCTGTAGCTTGAAATGAGACTAGTAGACCACTAATTTAAGAAACGTGGAGGTACATTTATCCACGTTGTTAAATGAAGTAGATATTCCTTTTTAGTACTCTTTTCATTTAGAAATAAATGAATTGTTGGATTTTGATACATAAATTAAGAAAAAATATCAAAAACATAAATTTAACATAAATTTTTATTTTTACCCTTGAAGTCTCTTTTATTCAAAGAAAAATTTGACCTCGGTAATACTATTGGCTGCAGTCTCTTTTGCTCATCAAATCATAAGGGTAATTTTGAAATAAAATTCAATAATTTATTTATTTTGAAACACCAATAAATAATCCAATAATTTATTTATTCCGAAATGAAGGGAGTATAAAACAAATAAAAGAATAAGATATTTAATAAATAGAATAAAGAGAGTAAATTATATGATATATTTATAACTATAAATTTTAAAAATATTTTAATATAATACACACATTATTAATTTAAAATTATATATTCAAAAATCCCTTTTGTTTTAAAATTTTTATATCAATTAAATAGGCGTTTCGTCCTAAGAAATGTTTTACTTTTTTTTAAAATATTATTTTATTTTAATTATTTTAATGAGAAACGTAAAATAATTGTGTTTAGTCACAAGAATTATCTTAAAAGTAAAAAATAAATAAAATTTATCTTCATTTTTTTGAATCTTATTTTTCTCCCAAAATTTAAAAATAATTTAAATTTATATTCATAGTTCAACACAATACCAACTTCAATTTCAATTATCTCTAAAAAATTATTATTTTCATAATCAACGTTAAATTAAGTCAAATAAGTTGAAATAGTAGATCAATATTTTTTCTGTTGGAATCCCAATAATATTAACCAAACAACTTCCCGCCACCTAATGTCCTCTTCCTTCATCCGAACCGCCCACGTGTGCTACTCCTCATCCCACTCATCATTTCGTTTCCCGATCTCGGAAATGAACTAGCCGCTTCATCATCATCACGTGGCGCTCATCGATCATCTTCATTCTCATCCAACGGTCAAAATTCTCCGTGGTCCCAAAATTAGTTGTTTAATATTCAATTCTCTTCCTTTCCCTTTTGTATTTCTGGGACCGAATTATTCAAAAATATCTACTACCATAATCTTCGCAATGCAGTTATCACACGTATCGTCTTCACATAAGTAAGTGAAAATGATTGATAACGTTAATAGTGTGCCGCCGGTAACCGAAAAAGGTTGCCGGATAACGGCGTTAATGGAGTCCGGTGGAGTAACGGAAGTAGATCGGACTGGTGATAACCAGCCAAATTTCACTCGCCGGCGAAAACTGCAGGAGAATTTTAACGTATTCGCCGATGATTACAGGTATAACAAGAAGAAAAAACCGGAGAATAGTTCGGTAAGTGGTGGTTTTATCATCAATGATCAAGTTCAGCTAGGGACAACTAGTGAAGTGAAGAAAGTAGAGGAGAGTTCAGTCACGTGCCGGTCTCATGGTTCGATATCGTTGATCGGTCGGAGAAGGGAAATGGAAGATGCAGTGGCGGTTAAGCCGGGTTTTTTGAGTAAAGGAAGCAAGAAGTTTGATTATTTTGGAGTGTATGATGGACATGGAGGGTCACGTGTAGCGCACGCGTGCCGTGACGCTCTGCACAGTTTGGTGATACAGCAAGTCTCGAAAGAAGAAGAAGAAGAAGATATTAATTGGGAGAAAGTAATGGCGGAGAGTTTTTGTAAGATGGACGGAAAAGTGAATGAGGAAGGGACGGAGATGGCGACGATGGGATCAACCGCGGTGGTAGCGGTGGTGGGTGAGGAGGAAGTAATTGTTGCGAATTGTGGAGATTCAAGAGCTGTACTTTCACGTGGTGGAGTTGCTGTGCCTTTGTCTATTGATCATAAGGTATGTCATATTAATGTTCGGATTAATTTGTACGCACTTCACATATTTCATGTGGGATATGCTAAGTGATTAGTATTACAACTTAGTACAGGTATTGTCGTAATTTAGTATCACCAAAATAAAGGGTGTGTGCAATAGGAAAGCAAAATGTCTTAACTTTTTTTCATGTTCTGTTTATTAAAATTTTGGAAAATATTTTTTTTTTTTAGAAAAACACACTTTTGAAAATGAGAAAAATGACGATCCCCTATCTCCACTCCACCTCCAAAATATTTTTGTCTAGATTATGTATACAAATACATTATAGTACATAAATATTTTTAGGATAATATTTGTTTGCTCTTATGTGTTGGATACAGAAAATATGCAATAGAATCACTTATTTTTGTAAAAACATTTTCCTTTGATACGGACACACCCAAAGAGGGTAATACTAACAAACATAAGGTCTAGAATTTGTGCTTCGGTTGGGTTAGTGCACAACAAAAAGATGGTATACAAGGAAGTTTAGCTTGACAGAATCAGAATAAAGGAAAATATTTCTTTCGGTTCACAGACACTATTGAAACAGAATTCACTAACAACAAAATTCTCTCTATTACCAATATTATTCTAAGAGATTTGGTTGCGAATATTATTTATTTACTTTTTATTCTTTTCATTGTAAATCCTCTGGGTATATGGTCTCTCCAAGGTCCTATATAACCTCGAGCCTGTCAACTTTTGTACACCTTTGTTCATTAAAACGTAGAGGGGCAGCAGTGCCCAAGAGCGAACTATTAGATATATAAGCAGTAACAGCACTAGTAGAACCAGTAGCATTATTACAAGACACAGTAGTAGTAGCAGCAGCAGTGCTAGCACATAAAGCATAGTAGAGTTAGAACTAGAGCCTATATGGGTTGGCCGCTTAGGCATAGCAAAAGTAGTTGCTTTTTTGTCTACGTCCAAAGCTCGGTCCATAAACAAAGGTGGAACTTTCCCTTCCATAATATCATCATAGCAAGTAGATAGCGCTCCCTTCCTACCTAGGACATCTGCTGCCTGATTTGCTTCCCGATAACTATGCTGAACGGGTGGGTCCCCTAGCCTGTGGATTAACTGCCTGCATAGAATATGTTGGATGGTCATTTTGAATAAAAGAAATGATTACCTTGGACCCCAGACAGTTTTTATACCGTTATTGTTATGGTCTTAACTCAACAAAGGTCTTAACATTTTATCAGATGTTCATCATATTATTAAACTGACAACGAGTTATGATATGATCAATGGTGAATGTAGCCTTAGTGCTGCGGGTTCAACGCTCAGACCATCAAATTGAAATCCCGATTTTTCTTGTGGATATGAATTATGATAGGGATCAATTGACTTGATACTCAACTTCTCTCGACATATTCTACATTTGATAGCTCCACATAGATGTCTTTTGATATTGAAATGGAATGCTTCTGTTGACTGAGTTCCTGTATGAGCGCAGCCTGACAGACCTGATGAGCTGGACAGAATTGAAAGGTCAGGTGGGAAAGTCATAAATTGGAATGGACAGAGAGTCTTGGGAGTTCTTGCTACTTCAAGATCCATAGGTAAGTTGAAGACTCAGCTTCTTGCACTTGCAGATCTTTCCTTGATTCTGATCTTTGTCGAGGTTTGTCGGAAATGGATATGGAAAATCAGACTATTATTCCATTAGATGGAAAATTCAACACCAAAGAATTTGGTTTGATGACACGGTTCAACTTCTACAGCTTTGCTCCATATTTTGGTCAGCTAGCTGCTGGAATAATTGTGCAACACTATTATGTAGCCACACCATTCCATCAGAACCTTCAATTGAATAAGAATTTGTTCCTCGTGTAATTATTTTATGAACATGAAGAACACATTAATAATCTACTTACTTTTTGATTCAGAGCTGATAAGAGGGATGACTAAATTAAGTTATTGAAGGAACATCTGGAATATTAATTGGTAGTTATTATTAATAGCAAATCATGCTTCTTATGATACTTAATTGATGCAGGTGATATGTACCTCAAACCATACGTGATACCAGATCCTGAAGTGATAGTGAGCAAACGAAGTGATGCAGATGAATTCATAATACTTGCAAGTGATGGTCTATGGGATGTCATTCCAAATGATGTTGCGTGTGACGTTACAAGAAGATGCTTGAATGGTCAAATGATCAGGAGGTTCGAACAACAAAGCAAATCCCATGCGACAGATGACCAGTCAAGTGAAGGCATCAAAGGAGGTCTAGCTGACTGTGCAGCTTCCTTCCTTGCAGAGTTAGCTATTGGTCGGGGTACTAGGGATAACATCAGTGTAATTGTGGTTGAATTGAATGGATCTGTAAGTTCATCCACTGACGGAGCATAATTAAGCTTCCCAACCAAATGATATGCGAACAATTTTATGGCAGTTCTTTTTGAAAATGTCCACCAGGTTAGCAGTGTGAAGGGTTCTTTCTCTTCTTTTTTTTCGAATCGTCTGCAGTCATACCATTACTTGCCTTAGTAGTGCACTTGTCCTTTTCTTTGTAAAGTTTATGGTGGTTTTAAGATACTATTATTGCCCCTAGTCATTCACATTTGAATGATCTTAACAGACAAGCTGGGAGAAAATGTCTCCACAGGACACTAATGCTCTGAAGGGCTAAGGCAATTGTGTCCAATACGCGTGTTGGTTGATTTTTCACTAGGACCATAGTGTTTATCTGAATATGACATTATGGTTGACAACGAAATGGCCAAGTCCAACCTATGAAATGACACCGGGAGTTTCAACCGATCGAAACATATTGTGCTTTAGTCAGGACAAGGACGACTTTTCGTAGTCCCACATCTTTGATTGTGGTAAGTGGTAACCTGGTGGCCTGGTCCCAATAGGTTTTAAGTTATGCATTAGCTATAGCCATATGCAACGAATGTATGCATGGTCTCCTAGCATAGTGTGTTCTGTCTTCCTGAATTTAACGGCACGCAAGTGACATATTGATGGTTAGTGTGTTTTATTACCTTTCTTACGGATGATCTTTTAGTCGATTTATATGTATCTTGGCAGTTCTATCATAGATATCAAACATTTGCTACCTCATTTCTCTTGTCTATGGTGAAAATTATTAATTTTTTATTGAAGTTACAAAATTGTTCACATATATTTTGAAAAAGCGCAAAATTCGACCTCCAATAATACGTGGACAAGATTAACTATTTTTTTTTTTTTGTAATTGTGTAAAATGAAAAGAGAGATCTTGCACGCTATGTTCCTGCCTGGGTACAAATAAAAAGACATCAAAGAAACAGGGTGGAAGAGTTCAAACTTACTGGGTCTGTTCGGTGCAGAGAAAACATAATTTTTTTTTTGTTGGTTAAGATTTTTGAAAAAAGAAAATTTTAAAAAAAAAGTTCTTAAAAATTAGGAAGGTAAGTTTCGAAAGTAGAGAAAGCTGAGTTAGGCAAATGGTATTCCATTTGACTGTTTTTTCCACATCAGAAATACCTCTTCTTTACTTCCACCATCCCAAACAGAGAGACTTCCACCTTAGGGTATAGACTATTTATGGAATTGCGTTGAAATTTTTATTGTTTCTTATATTACCAAATACCAAAAAAAAAAAAAGGACTATGAATCAAAATTTGAAAATTCAAGTCTAATATCTTTGTCATAAATTTTGGTTTAGATATTGATGCCTTCAAAAGATTTTCAAAGTTTCAGAAACTTCAAATTTTTTCAAGTAATCCCAAAATTCATAACTTCAAAAACTCAAATTTTCAAGTTTCAACTTCAAAATATATGACCAAACAGGAGCTAGATTTCAGCTCTCACCGAAGCATTCAAATATTTAGCACCAACTAAAGTTTCAGGCATTTATTTAATAACATGAAAATCACAATGTGAGTTATCGAAGATTAAACAAAAGCAAACCGCATACACAAACTGACTAATGACTGCTCCAGGCAGAGAGGCACTGTCCGTTAAGGTACACTAGTAAGATATGTCAGCAGTTAGAATTGAGTAATATGTGCCAATTAGTGCCATAACATATTTATTCAAGTCTGCAATATCAACTAAGAGACGAGTAACAAAGTTCAACTTGCATAACAATAGATATAGCAGTACTGGGAACTTGCATATTACATGTTCACGTCTTCAATACCAATACAAACCACACAGATAAATATCCACATCTACATTTCCTGCTGCTACTCGTGTGACAAGTGTGATCAGTCAGTATACCACCAATACCATTATACAAACTCCAGCAGCAAGGAAAAGAAATGGGTAATAATTTCAGAGAAAATGCAACAACTTAAATCCTCACTCCTGCAGAACATGGCTAATCGCGGAGACAGCTCACCTCCCTCCTTAAAAAGCACGGCAGTGCGAAAGCAGCTTCATGCATCTGTTAAAGGAACAAGATACTCTGTCAGAAGAAAAATGACAGTTTTTCTGGTTGTTAATTCTCATAGGGCGGGTGGATGCAATGAAATGCAATGGAAGTAAAATGCTCAACATTTATCAGTGGATATTAGGAGAAAATTTCCAATTAAGCAATAAAACATGACACTGACATTATTCAGCGGCATCGTCAAATTTAAATTGAATTTTAGTGTCTACAAGCTCAATATTAACCAGCTTATATCCTGTGTTCAGAGGAGACTTTTCTTAACCATTGCTCCTATATTTGTATGGTAATGCATACACACTTTCACATTACTGAAGACAGATTCACCGATACTTAAACAATCAACAAAAGATGATACAAAAACAAAGCATAGCAATCCAATCAGAAAACACACATTTATAAGTATTTACTGTATGCCGGTGGATGTTACGGAACAGATTCAATGAAGCCTAAACTCGAAGGCAGTTCTCTGAAAATTGTTACCCTACAGCAGCTACTAAGGTAGAAAAATAGTTCAAATAGTAGAAAAGCCCATCTAATTCCAAGTGGCGGGGTAGATGTGGAATGAGAAAAGAAGTAGATAAAGTGATGGCCTATAATTATTCCTGGTACATCTGAAGCACCCATTATCTCAAAATGTAGCCACCTTATCTTTACATTCTATCCCAAATCATGGTACAAGACTCAGAGCCAAGTACATGTCAATGCATACCATACACCAAGGCAATACAGCATAATCAAATTCAAAGAGGATTTGTTGGGTGATTTCATGCTTAGCAAATAAGAAATTGCTCAAGTAGGAGAGAACAAGTTACCTCCGAATTGTAAAATCTAAGTTCCCTCTGATGCTGAAGAGCACCCTCTAGCTTCTCAATAGGATTAATAGGGTGCTTAAAATCAACAGATGATCCCTCAGTCGAGCACAGGATAAATCCTATGACACCACTGCATAATACATAAACAATCCATGAATGGAAGCATGTTTGATATTTCACCTCTAACCTTTACCGCACAACTAAAGAAACAAATAAACAAAAGGCTAGAGTAACTTGCAATACTGTTGCTGTTAATTCATGAATTATACCTAGGATAAGTTGGAACACTGGCCCATGCATAATGAACAGAACTAAATGTCTCACGGCAAATTGAGATCATATCCTGAATAAGATGAGTATGAAGCCACATGCTCTCTGCCATGTTGCAAATTACACCACCAGGTCTTAATGCCCTGGCTATTGTTGCAAAGAATGGTTTTTCCACAAGCTCTTGTGCAGGACCTGTAATGGAAGACATTAAAACCAATTAAATTAGAGCTCATTGGTTTGAATGATACTAATAGCTCGAGAAGCACAAGATACAAAAACAAAAACCAAAATTGTTCCTACTCCAAACAAAAATAGATACTATAGAGTCCGACAAATACACTGGCCAAGGACATCCAGCAGAAACAAGAAAAATCAAACAAAAGAAGTGCTGCATTCTCCAACAAAAAATACAGATATCTACCCAACTATGCATGCAGTTTCTCAATCCTTGAATATTAGCGCACTATGGGCTCTATCTTCAACTACAAGCACTGCCCTATTTGGACCGGGAATGCCTCACTGTGGATGGCAGAATGCAGTATGGGAAGTCCATAAATGACCTTTCAGTTGCTTAACTTACAGATGGCAAGGATTTGTAAAATAAAAAGATGATCTGACTTACCCACAGGGTCTGATGAATCAACAATGATAGCATCATACTTCCCTTCAGGTGCGTTCTTCAGAAACTCAACAGCTGTCAAAATCATTCAGAAAATCATTTACAGCTCGACTAGATATAAAACTGACAGAACAGGGAAATTAGATTTTGGGAATAAGAACAGCATTCTGTCTTGTAATCAAAGGCTCATACTAAGATCCAGCAACACATGGAAGTGTCCATACCATCACCAACATGAAGATTGACACGAGGATCCTCAAAGCCAATAGCCAAATCTGGGAAATACTTTTTACTGACCTGCAACACAAAAAAATACAACATATTAAAAATGAAACACAACATAAGGAACACTTGATATATCTTTGATATTTTACTCACATCTATAACCATTTTATCAATCTCACAAATATCAATCGTCTCCACAGAGCTGTGTCGAGAAATTTCCCTTAGAACTCCACCATCACCACCCCCAACAACGAGAACCTGCATTTGTAGGACATATAGATTGGATAGAGAACAATGAATGGTAAAACTCAGAACGAAGAAAAGGCAAGCCAATAGTGGAAAACAGATTAATATCAAAGTTAAGGTACTCAAGCAATAAGGTCCAATAAAGATATATAGAATAAATGTAAACAGAAACCAAAAGCATTTTATAGACAGACTCATCATATCTTTAAGAGGAGCCTAACATAGATTCAAATCTTTCTATTGTTGTCTTGGGTGCCCAGCAACATTTCAAACTAAAACTTTTGGTCAATTCATTAAATTGATCAGCTATCAGCTATATTAGATTCTATCTAGAAATTAAAAGGCAAAAAGAACAAGTAGATAGTGCCAGTGGGCCACAGTCCTAGTGAGTATCTTCATCAATGCATATTAAAGTTCAAAATATGCAGATAAACTGAAAACTGGTGAACTGCTGCTAACAAGTGATAAAACCCATAAATCAATGAAGCTCGACACACTAACAGTATGTTTAACAAGTAAAGAAACTGACAGGAGTAAAGTTTAGTTCCATCAAACATTCGGACACAGCAAATTTTCATCCATTAGAAACAGATTTTGTTGAAAGAATAATCCAAATACTCATATGTCAAGCCTGCGTTCATATGTCCTTCAAAACCAGGACATCTCTTAAGTTCCAACTTCTAATTACATGTTATCATCTTAGGAGAGACACTCCTTAATGCGGTCCACCAAGTTCTCACATGGTACTTTTCCTAATGCACTTCCACTAAGGGGTCGTTTGCAAGAGAAAATAATGCAGGTATTAGTTTTGGCATTACTAATCTCTTGTTTGGTACAATTTTTTAACATATATATACCTAATACAAGGTATTAGGAATATTAAGGTTTTTAGTACAAGCATAAGCATGGTTAAAATTCCCCAGACCCCACTTCGTGGGAATTACATCGGGTATGTTGTTGTTGCATAAGCATGGTTAAAGACACAATTACCTCTAAAAGTGTACACACATAAAGAATGTGGAGGATATTTTTGTAAACAAGCATTTTTTATAGAAATTATGCAATGCATGTTAGCCGATTTTTAATATACCAAACCAAACAGTGCATAAGAAATAATGCCAACATAACTAACCCATGCATTACTAATACATCCTATTCAACACTATTTTTATACACTACCAAATGACACTAAATGACTATTCATATTCCCTAATCACAGAGACCTATCAGGGGATTTAATCTACATTTGTTGGTACACCCACAATATCGAATTCATGAATAGATCATTGACAAAAATAAATTTTGTGCATGTCCCGCTTCATCTTCCTCTATTAGTAGCAACATAGTCACAACACCGCCACTCAACCGGTCCAGCTACCGATCGTCCTTGTATATGGAAAATGCTAGTTTCATATAGCAAACAGAGAGAGGGATTGTAAACAAATAAACACTTTTAATATACAGATTCTATCAAGATTCTAGACCCATTAAGCTTCATGCATAGAAAAACAAAGGCTGACTCGGCGTTCCTCCTGAAGCAGTAATAGCACGTAAATTTGTCAGACTCCATGAAAACTAATGATCAGCTGATAAACTTATACTTCTACTAGAAAATCTAATGAGTCTACAAGAGCAACAGGACTTAGAAAGCTACCACCATATTAGTCGTCAAATTACCAAGAAAATGATGTACCGATCCACACAACACCCAAGAGTGTGCCTATAGTTTATAAAGTGGGTGTCAATCGACCATGGTAAAAATCCCAACAGAGAGGAGACATTAAGTGGTTCTGCCGAACAAAATTACCTGATAACTATGTCTGTCGGACGAACCAAGTGCCTGGTAGAATAATCCAGATGCATGCAAACTGACCCAGACACCAAAATTATTCAATAAACATGATTCTATCAGTCCAGACATGTAAACCTCAAAAGGTTGGGGGAGAAGTGGACCATCGATGATCATGAAGTCTTAAGCAGAGAGTATTTGGTTGGCTCCATCACTAGTTTATCTTTCTTGATTGACATACATACAAAAAATCAGGTCTTCAGTTTGTCACACACACACACGTAACGCACACACAAACACACATTAATCTAGTTCTTAAAGCACAGACAATTCACTTATCTTTCCATATAATTCTGATTCAGAAACAAGAAAGCAAATCTGCAAATCACTTGTTGATGGGGTGTGAACAAAGGGAAAGAAATTTGTATAGCCAAATTTATAGACGATTACCTTCTTAGGAGATTTGATTGAACAGAGAGGAAGATGGGCTATCATCTCCTGATAGGCACATTCATCTTTCTCGGTCAACTGAACAATGCCATCTAGCACTAGAACTCTCCCATAGGATGCAGACTGCAAGTATGAACACACAATTAAGGCCGATGATAAAAGAGCTCGAACGAATAGCTAGAATTTAAAGAACAAAACTACAATAGAGCAAGATGTGGAACCTCAAAAACCAAAACCTCCTGATATTCTGACTTTCCCTTGAATAAAATCTTTTCTACTTTCAGGGAATGTGCTTCTCCTGTGTAAAGACGCAAAGATGAAACAATTATATTAGTAAACATTCATGAAAAACGATATAAGAGAAAAGACATCGTTGAGTACTATCATATTGAAAAGGAGTCATACACTTGGAAATAGAAGTCAAACTTTATGCGTTAACTTGGGTTTAAACTAGCAAACCATATTATAGGAATTTGTTACGGCGTAAAGCTCAAATTTTTCCTACTTCTACCAGAAGCATCATTTTGTGCTACTTGAACACACGTAGTGGAAATACTGGGCTCAAGGAAACAAGCGCACAAGCCGAGCCACTCACCCTAAGATTTGACAATTTCCTTTGCAATAGGACAAAGTATCATCACCTAAATATGCATATAGCATAACTAATTGATGCAAATGTAGCTGACAGAAGCTCTTGTGTTTACATGACTAGGAAAAAAGCACACCCATTGTCCCAATCATATCGAGAAAGAATCCATTTTTGACATACGATTGACTCTACAAAATCACTAAGATTGTGTGAAGTGTTAAAACAACAGCAAGAAAAGAATAATTTCATGTTTTCTTCCAACTTTTTTGAAAATATTCAACATATTAGCTTAACAGTTAACACTGCTAACAGGAAGTGCAAGCTAAAGATTAACTTAGGTTACTGTATGAAAAAATTCTAAGTATCAAACTGGGGAAATTCTGCCCAATAAAATAAGATAAGAAGCAAATTAGGGCAAAGCTCGAGGACAAGAAAAAGAACCATCAATAACAACATACTCGGTGTAATCTCACAAGTGTACACAGACCTTACCCCTACCTTAAAAGGTAGAGAGGCTGTCTCAGACAGACGCTCAACTCATATCAACAACAACAACAACAAACCCAGTGTATTCCCACCTAGTGGGGTCTGGGGGGGGGTAAGATGTACACATAAGCAAATTCTAATGTGTAACAGACACTTAAAGACGCTGAAAAAGTGAAATGTTTTTAAGTTAGGAAGATCAACTATTATGAGAAGTGGGAAAAGAAATACTAATGGAGCAAATGATAACCTGGCCACATTGGATTGTTGAAGTACATTAGCCTCTCTTTTTCATCTGCAGCGGAAATAACAATAAGAACAAGTCAACAAAAGCATCAACATAACTGCCAAATAAAATGAATTTGATTAAATGCAAATTTTGTTTAATTACCTGAGGACAACCGGGGTTCAGAGAACCATCCAGAAACGACAGTTTCGTGGCAATTGGCTTCAAGTTCAGGATCATCATATGCCCTGGCCTTCAAGCAACAGTTAGGAAGAACAGCCTTGTTTGCTGAACCGTTAGCAGCATTATTCTCCTTCCCATCCATAGTCCTCAGGCTGGCCAAACCTCTTCCTTCTTCGAGCTCCGTAAAGAATTATCTTATTAGAATCCAGCCTCCAACAATCAGAGGGTATTATCCTGCATTATATGCACCATAACAATCAATGTTCAGTTAAAACGACGAAAGATGAATTAAAGGACAGACTAAACAATTCAAGAATAAAGATCATTTCTTAATTTCAAAAAAAAAAAAAAAAAAACATAAACAGTAAAATACAACTAGAACACATCACTGTAGTCACACAAATTGAGGTCAAGACCGATAGACCCTCGCTCCATACAAGAAAATTAGTCTAGAAAAAGAAGCAATGCGCGTACAACAGACAATAGATAGTAACAAAAGCAGCAAATCACAGCAGAACAGTACTACAACAAAATATTACTACTATAATCGAACTAGATAGTAACCGAAATAGAAGAACAAGAAACTACAACAATAGTACTACTACAAAATTACAAATTGATTTATTAATTGACAAAATAACTATCACAAGTTGAGAATTCATAACGAATTGGCTCACTTATGCAAAATAGGAACTCTACAAATAGCTATGAAATAAAGGAAAGAGCCGTACAAATATTAATTAGTAGCAGCTTAAGTGATAAAAAGCAAATGGAACCTAAATCAAAGTACTTAAAACACTTTAAGCAGCGTACGATTCACGCAGAACAAACATTAAACAAAAATTGAAAATTTAATTCCTTTCTAATTAAAATATAAAAGGAAATTAGGGTTGAAGGAGATTACCAAATAACAGCAGCAAGAGGAGATAGAGAGAGAGTTAATAGAATTTGTGTAGTAGTAGTAATGAATTGAGAAGAGAGAAAGAGGGTATAAATACTGAAGAATTCAATGTTAGTCAACAATTCGATTAGCGGGAAAAAGGAATCTCTCACAGAGAAATCAATAAACTATTTCACTTATCTGCTTTTTTTAACAAAAATATATATATAAAAAAAAGGTAAGGTTTGAACGAATCAATGGAGTTGATGCTTACAATGTTAGGTTTCTATACTCCCTCAGGGCTCAACTTCTACTTGTCCAATACTTCTCTAAAAATAATAAATAAAATAATTATTTTATTATATGAAAAAAAGTTATCTAATTTTACTTTTCTAATTTGAAAATTAAACAAATAAATATAGTTTCTTTGTTTTAAAAAAATAATTCTTTTTCTTTTTTAGAATATATAAATTGATATGTTTAACACCATAAAATTAAATAATATTTTGATATATTTAACATAATTTTAATTTAAGATTATGTAAAAGATTTCTTTATTTTTTAAAATTTTGTGTCAAATTAAAATAGTAGATTTTTTTTTTTTAAATCCTATTGTTAGTATAAGGGACCCTTAGTATAATGAACAAATAAGTAAACAAGATGCATTAGGTACTATTTGTTGTATTACCACCATTCATATTGGGGTTTGGTTCAGTGGCGGAGCCAGATTTTTGGTTAATTAACAAATAAGTAAACAAGATGTATTAGGTACTATTTGTTGTATTACCACCATTCATATTGGGGTTTGGTTCAGTGGCGGAGCCAGATTTTTTATTAAGGGTATTCATATTTTTTGGGGGGCAAAAAACTCTTTAAAAAATAAAGAAAATAAAGCATTGTTGCACCTGCCAAAGTTTGAACCCGGGTTGTTGATGCAAAAATGCACACTCTTGACCACTGGATTATGTTTCTCTAGCTTGTCAAGGGTGTGCAACAATATGTATATAACCATAAATATCTATATTTAATCTATATATTCGAAAAAAAATTCCGACAAGGGTGTTCATCTGACCACCCTTCGTTGGTTGTGGCTCCGCCACTAGTTTGGTTAGTAGCTTATTAGAATTATGAAGATATTAGTAATATGGATATTTTTCACGGAGGAGTTGATTATTTTTGTATTACTTATTCAATCTTGTATCATACATAAGATTATATAAATTTTCTCATAACTTATATTATATGGAGTATTTAGCTGTGTGAGTTTTTAAAATATAAATAAAAAACTACATTAATTTTATATCTAAGTAATTCAACTTCAAACTAACTATCAAATATAATAGAGAAAAGACATCAAATCACCCCTAACTTGTTACCAAAATTTACTTTACATCCTAAACTAATCGGGTAATTATATGCCCCTTAATAACTTTAAAGTTAATTTTTTACCATCCTAATTACTGATGTGGCAAAAGTCAAAAAAATCAGCGCATAAATTATTAAAAAATGTAAAAAAAAAAAGGTGGGGCACACTTTTAAATTTTACAAATTCTTTTTCCTTCATCTTCCTCACACCTCACACCTCACACCCCACCTCCCCCTCTCTTCTCCTTCTTCAATTTTTTTTCAAATTCATTCAACAAACCAAACTAATTCATGATTAAGACATATTTGATTGAAATTTTTAAGTAGTAATAGTTAAGAAAAAAAGATTAGAATATGCACAAATTTGTGTAACCTTCGTGCTCAGAAGTTGCTTGATTACATTTCAAGAAGCGCAAATTGGGAGCAAATTTGCGCAAATCTGGTTGTCATCATTATTATTCTTCTTGGAATGTAACCAAGAAGTTGCAAGTTTATTATTGTTTTAAATCATCCAACACTAACAACAACTTCCACTAAATCAAATTTCCCTAAAGAATGTGATGTGTATATTAGACTAAATCAAATTTCCCTAAAGAATGTGATGTGTATATTAGACTAAATCAATTCAAGCTTCTGAACATTTGAAGATAAAATAATTTGGGGGGTCTTACATGATATAGAAATAATTTAATCACTTAATTCATCTCAAAGTAAATTTGTGCAAATTGTTGGCCACACCATGGTATTAATGGTGAAATAATGATATTAATGGTGTTAATGGTGATAATGTTGAAATAGTGGTGTTAATGATGAAAAAAAAATTAAAGGAGAAGGAGGAACGAGGGGTGGGGGGCTGGTGAAGAAGGAGGAACGAGAGGGTGGGGTGGGTTGTTGAAGAAGAAGAAGGAGGAGGAAGGGGGGTGGGGTGGGGGTATATATATATATATTCTTTTTAAAAAAAATATATAAAAATAATATGTGTGTTGGGTTACTTTTTTTTAAAACAATTATAATTTTTTACGTGACAATGACATGACACTGATGTGCACTGATTTGATTATAACATGGGATGTGTGTACTTCAATCTCCATAGTGAAAGTGGTATAATTTTTTTTAGAGTGATAAAATATTTATTTTAAAATTATTAAGGAATATATAATTGCTCCATTAATTTAAAATCTAAAATAAATTTTAATGATAAATTTCTTAATATAATATTATTTATAATATACATAATACGTACATAATTCAACTTTAAATCAACTAGCAAACAACCGAAAGAGTAGGAGCACCAACTTTGGTTAAATAGTAAAGTGAAATTTGTGGAATTTGTAGGCAATAATAGTTGTATGATTAAAGTGAATTGCGGAGTGGCTCGCGGACGGTGCACGTTTTCGATTCTCTTTCCAATCTCCACGTGTTATTAAATACTATTTCATGCACCATCTCTCACTTTCCACGACAATATGAAATAACAATATTAAATTTAAAAGCCTGTCGAATCAAATCAACTTTTATTTAAAAATAAAAAAATAAAAATCGTACTTTGTGCCATAAACTAATTATAATCATTGAGTATATTATAATATTAGATTAAGCCCACTAAGACGATATGGGGGTTTACACAAAAAGTTCCCATCAGTGTCGAGATTAATTTGTTTGTTCGAGGTTTTGAACGTGAAAATTTCAGTGTTTAAAATTGTGCTCGAATATATTTTTATTTTAAAACTTGAGTACATAGATTTTAGTCTCTTTCCCCAAAAATTAAATAAAAAAAAAAAAAAAAAAAAAAAGATAGTTGATACTTCATTTTTAATCAAAAGTCTTAAATTTAAAATTGAAAGTGCTGGCACTAAAAATGAAACCCATCAAAGAGGAGAAGGGAACAAAATAAGAATCAAAATTTGCAAAAAAAAAAAAGTTGAACTTGGAATCAAACGAACTAAAACTTATGTTTACGTTAAATAACAATAACAATAACATACTCAGTGTATTCCCACCTAATGGGATCTAGGGAGGATAGAGTGCACGTAGACCATACCAGTACCTCAAGAGAAGTAGAGAGACTGTTTCTGATAGACCCCCGACTTAGGATAGCTAAATAAAATTATACCAAAAAATTAAAATAAGAGATGAACATAACATCACTGTAGAGACATAAATAACGAGAAATATTAGTTTGATGAAGTGAAAGCTGGAGGAGATTTATGAAATTATTTCTTATATTAGATTTGATGAAAAGAAATCTTATTTTG
Source organism: Capsicum annuum (assembly GCF_002878395.1). NCBI lineage: Eukaryota > Viridiplantae > Streptophyta > Magnoliopsida > Solanales > Solanaceae > Capsicum > Capsicum annuum. The sequence continues at coordinate 228,212,469 of NC_061113.1, forward strand.
TCATACTATTATAGTTATACGGTATATAAAGTTTATTATATTAGATACTATAACAAATGAAAGTTATTGAGATTTTGCAATTATTTTATTGTAATGCTAACTAAAACGAAAAACTGAGAAATAAAATAACTTTAGGCATATCTCTACAAAATGCAGATTAATTTGTAATAAATCATCTTTTAATGATAGTGCCAAAATCGTGTACACATTAATTTTAATTATAACTAGATAATGCAGATTTGTAATCATAGATAGTAGGATAAATAAATTACAGATCTGTATCTAGAGATTGCAGCGGGGTCATTTACTTCACAACACACTGGGCAACATCTCTTTGACAATAATTATATTGTTTGTTTAATCAAGTAATTATTTATCTAATGTAATTTATATGATTATTGTTTATTTTTTTATTTCTAATATTTTAATTTGATATTATAGATTTATATTTTTTTTCTTTTGAATTATAGTTACATAAGTTAGAATTAATCATTTCATTTTTTTCAATAAGAGAAGTCATTTTATTTCTAAAATTAATTTGACCGAATAAATATTAAAAAATTAAAATTGTTTTCTTCTCCCTACCTAACACAAAAGCTCTTCTCACATGTGGAAAACAAAAAAAAAATAATCAAGAAAGGGGGTAGGTTCTTATGTTTGTTCAGGACAATTTCTTTATTATTTATTTTTTTTCTAGAAGAATAATTGAAAAATAATTTGACCAAATAAACAGTAAGAAATTAAAATCATTGTCTTCTCCCCACCTAACACACTTATCCCTTCTCACAATGTGATGTGATGAGAGAGAGAGAGAGAGAGAATCAACAGAAGGGTAGGTTAAATTTCCACTTTATTTGAAATGAATATTTAGTTATAAAAACTTTAAATAGACCTTAAACTAATATTGAAAATACTGGAAAACACCCAAAATTTTATTTTAACTTTTATTATATTTTCCTTTTCCAGAATTTATCAATTATACTCTTTTATTCAGGAGAATTTATTTTTAAATTTTTTGTTACTTTATTTGAAAATGAATGTTTCGTTCTGAAATTTTAAATAGAATTTAAAGTTATATTTAGAATTTGGAAAACACCCAAACTCTTATTTGACTTTTTTTATGTTTTTGTTTTTTCAAATTTATCCTAATTTCTTATATTTATAAAAATACCTCAGTTAAATTATATTCATGTATTTTTAGAAAAATGACATTCAAATAATCAAATACTATATTTGCAATAACGATAACTAAACACAATCCCATCATCAACTCCAACTTCTAAATTTTAAATAATGTGAAAATATATTTGTAATAGTATACCGTTGCTTGTACATGAGATCTTAATTAATGAAATTATGTGACTATTTTTAGATACTTGACTAAATTAGTAAGATAAGATGATTTTATTAGTTTTTAGAAATTAAGGAATATAAATTATATTTTTAAAAATGCATTTAAATTTTAAGTATTTTTTTTATAAAAATTATGACCAAACACAATTTTCCCTCCAAATCTAATTTTTTTAATAATATAAATAATATTGAATTTTTCCGGTGAAGCGCAAACACCAACTAAATTATTGGGTGAGGGGCAAATTGTCAGTCCTTGGACCTACGTCAATAATATCGGTTTCCTTAAAAATTACTCCTTTTAGATTTTGATATGTTTCTTAAGAATTGCGGAAAAGGGAAATATTTCTTCAGATTTTTTTTTTAAATGTCAGAAAATATTTTTTGGGGCACGATATATGACAACTATTAATATTTTTACGAACAAACAACATAAATTTCGATAGTTTGAAATTTAATTGCAGAAAAATTTGATATTTTGCATAATTATAAAAAATTTCGATTTTGAGTCTGTCGAAATACATAATTAGCTACCGACACATTCAACGAAGATACATTTTTTCTTTTGTAAAAATATATAATTAGCTACTGATACATTTTCAATTTTGAATTCGTCGAGATACATAATACATCTGACGAAGATACATTTTTTTCTTTGTAAAGATATATAATTAGCTCCTGATATATTTTTTCCGATTCTATGTCTTTTGAGATACATAATTAGCTCCCAATATTTTCAACGAAAATACATAATTAGTTGAGAATTTTGTAATTAAGGGTAGAGATTTGTGTAAGCATATTTATACGTTATTTTTTCCATATTTAAAAAGAATGTTTTATGGTGGATTGAAATATGGTGGATGTCCAAAATCCTCTTTTATGGTGGATTGAAATATGGTGGATGTCCAAAATCCTCTTTCTGGCTCACCTTTGATAGACCTTTAAAAGGATGTACTATGCCGTGTTACATGTCTCAAAAAGCAAGCAAAGTGACTCATTTCTTACCCCATGTGATATAAACATATCATTTCTTACCCCATGTGATATAAACATACACATCCTAAAAAATACCACGTGAAATGTGTGATCACCCTACTTTTAATTACTTTATATTATAAATTAATTACAACGTCATCTTTCTTCATATTCCAACTAATCATACTCGTAGTTTCAGTTTGATGAGAAAACCTCCTTCTACCAAAGGTTATATAGGTCAAGATCAATATTTTCGGAGTCATATCTAGGGCTCTAGGCATAAGCTGAGTCACATTTCATATTAATTATCTCCCGGGTTCCTTGACCCTTCGCATGCACCCCATCCCTGGCTCATTGCCACCTCCCATCCTCTTGCACCTTCGTTGTATCTGTCTGAACTTTATATAAAAATTCTCCTAGAAATTGAATTTGACTTACTGTTCACCAAGTTATAAGTAAAACATGAAAATAATTGTTTAACTTTGTTATAAAAAGAATGTTAATTGACAGCGTCAAAATGTCAAAGAATTGAGAAATCGGTTAACGAAGTACATTAAGTCTAATAGTATACAATATTCTTAATTAGCTTGTACTAATTTAAAAGAGGGAATCTGGTACTATATGTTTAAGAGATTTCATAATTTTGAAAATGACACTAGCCACACAAATAAGAACCTGTTTGGATTCATTTGTTTTAGATGCTTTTAAGTTAAAATAGTTTTTAACATTTTTTAAATATTTGAATAAGATACAAAATTATTCTTAAGCATTTTTTTGTAAGTTAAGATAATAAAAACAAAACAAAAGCCAAGAAAGAAAGAATAGTATTGGGTTCTCTTTTACTTTGCTGGGTACTCTCACTTTTCTGTTAATTAATTGCTTCAAATCCTCTTTACAACGAGGCTAATTGATTGATTCTTTTATTCTCTCACTAGTGAACTCAATCACGCTTTCGTGTGATCATAAATTCAATTTTTTTAAAAATGCTTTGTACATCAATGAAACTATTCTCTTTATTTTTCTTATGAATGTAAAGTTTGATTTTAATAGATTGAATTTTTATGTAAATATCTACATATACAAAATATATGATTTTTTATTTATTTTTTAGATATCTAATTGTGTTATGTAATTTAATATGAAATATTTCTTAATATCTGAACCTATTTTAGACATAACGTAAGGAGAAAAATTTTGTATTAGCCTCTCATAACGTATAAAAACTTTTAATAATTTTCTATATCTCTAATTCTACTAAAATATCTATATCATGATTTTGTCATTTTTTTTATAATTGATTTTTCTATTTTTCTATTTTTCTTTCGGAAACAGCCTTTCTACTTCATCAGAGGTAGAGGTATGGACTGCGTACATCTTACCCCCCCCAGACCCCACTAAGTGGGAATACACTGGGTTTGTTGTTGTTGTTGATTTTTCTATTTTTCTAACTCAATTAAATTTATACAATAAATTTACTGACATTTTTTAAAATTGTACAAAACACATCAAGAAATGTGATACATCACCTACTTAATTTCTAACGTTACTATATAGATAGATAGATAGATAGATAGATATAACGTTAGATATAGTAAATACAATATAAATAATTTTGGTTATTAAGCTCACTGTAAAAAAATAGCTCAATAACGTTAGATATAGTAAATACAATATAAATAATTTTGGTTATTAAGCTCACTGTAAAAAAATAGCTCAATAACGTTAGATATAGTAAATACAATATAAATAATTTTGGTTATTAAGCTCACTGTAAAAAAATAGCTCAATAACGTTAGATATAGTAAATACAATATAAATAATTTTGGTTATTAAGCACACTGTAAAAAAATAGCTCATTATTGATTATTTTTCTTTCCTTTACTTTAGATTTCATGGAATGCTCCTATTCTAACTTAATCGGATTTATAATACATAAAATTATAATAACTAATTGGCATCTAAATGAAAATACAAACTTGCTATAGTAAAAATTCAAACTAAATAAGTTGCATAGAGAAAACATACGATACACACATCTTTCTTAGCATTTTTATCATAAGAAAATAAATGAAAATAAAATGCAGAATTAGTGCACAATATATGCTTATTATTTTCAATTTGTTTGTTACTTTTTCTAAAGTAAAAACAAATAACAAATATATATATATATATATATATATATATATATATATAT
>NC_061113.1:228217087-228313114 GCF_002878395.1 Capsicum annuum
ATATATATATATATATATATATATATATATATATATATTGCATATTTAACATGATTAACAGAGTTTGAAGAGAGATTTTTGATTTTTTTTTTCTTAAATAATACATAAATGAAAAAAATAAAATAGCATTGATGATGAAAGGAATTTAATATGACTATCATTAATGTTGTGTATAATGTTAAGGTGAATTTTTAGTCTTTTAAAATTTAAAAATGTTAAGGTGAACTTTTAGTCTTTTAAAATTAAAAAATGTTAAGGTGAACTTTTTAGTCTTTTTTGTGATTATTTTGATCATTTTTTAATATATTTTTTTCTTACCAAAAATAAATAAATTAAAAAATGATCAAAATAATAATAAATAAATAAATAGCAACAGAGATCATAGAGGAGTGTCACATCACTTCCTCTATGTTTCTCCTCTCTCTCTCTCTCTCTCTCTATATATATATATATATATATATATTGATTATGTGTATGTAGCTACTTTTTTGTGTTTAAAGAGCTAGTTACTTTTTCGTATTCTTTTTATTTAAATTACTAAAATGAATTATAATCTTTCAATGAATTAAATTAAATTTAAAAGATGAGAATTTAATGTGTGTACAGGAGGTTGAACTTTTGATTGACATTTTACTAATTCAGTTTTGAACTTTATATGTTATTACTTTTAGAATAATATAAATATGAAATATGAGATATAGACATTAATTATGAGAATGTTGTCTAATAAAAGTAGCTAGCAATTGTAGAAGTAATATAATTTATTTATTTTTATTTGCTAAAAAGTTACTAATAATTTTTTTTTCTCAAATCTCTGTTGTGATTGATAAGATTTAGAAAAAAAAAATTACCTATCCTGAAATCTTTAAACAATATTCAAAAATCAAAGTAAAAAATTTATGGAACCTCTGCTTGAAACAATTATAACACCATATGATATGTAAAAACTTTTCCTTTATTATATATAATAGGTTAGATAACATAATACATAATTAAACTGTTAAATAATCGACTAATGATTTACATGTATATACATATATCCAACCTTATATGTTTTATTAATTTATCAAAATCGCATAATTAAAAAAAATAATGAAAAGAAATTAATTATTAAAAAAAAAAAATGAATGAAAGTTGAAGAGCAAACCTTTGAAACATCAAGCTCATCAACCTGAGAAAAAAAAAAAGACATACCTATCATCTTATCATACAAAATGTGAAAAAATAAACAAAGCAATATATTAATGAGGGGGGAAAATGATCAATAAATAGAAAATAGAAAATTATACATACAAATACAAAAATTATATAAGATGATGAAACACAAGAGTGTAATGGACTAACATTTTCTGTCCACTTTATAAAGGCACATGTTGTGTACATAAAAAGTTGTGAATGAATGTGATTAATGATAGAAGTTAAGAGGATTAACAATTAAGAAGTGAGAAATGATAAGTTGTAACATTTGAAAATGTATTTGGTCTAGTTTAATTGTCATAATTGATTTTGTTTTAATTAGAAAAAGCACGTGAAATCAAATAGCAAACAAATATTAGTTTGGGAAGGATTAAAAGATAACAGTTTTATTGACTTTTCATTTTCTAGTAGTATTCACGAATAAGAGTGTTAAGGAGTAATTTTTTTATTTTTTTTTTTACATAGCACATAAATAAGAAAAGTTTAATAGCATTGATGATGAAAGGAATTTAATATGACAATCTTTAATGTTGTGTATAATGTTAAAATGAATTTTTAATCTTTTAAAATAAAAAAAATAACCAAAAAAATCACAAAAAGATAAATAGCAATGGAGATCATAGAGAGGTGCCACATCACCTCTTCTATGTTTCTCCTTTATATATAGAGAGATATTCCACATGCCATTTTTTAAAAATATGTAGTAGTAGATTCATGAGTTCTTTTGTATAATTTGTAAACTATTATCTAGTAAACAGTTTATCATAAAATGCTCATTCGAAGGACACGAGTTTCTTTAAAGTTTCAAAAAAAAAAAAAACTAATTATAAATATCAAATCTAATGTAACTGAAACATCAACTAAAGTTGGGATAATAGCATTTTTAGTTCCTCAATTATTAACAGATTTTGACTTTAGTCTTTATAATATGATTCAATTTAACTTTACAATAATGTATTGTAGCCCTCTACTCTATTGCAGGTAGATTGTCATTGTCCGGTTGTTATTATAATTAATTACAGTAATAATTACCCTATGTTTGAGTAGGGAAAGGTTGCACGTACGTGGTTGTAGTTTGTTGGATTTGGTAAATGAGTTAACGTTATTCAAGTAATAATGATGTTAGACATGCAATAATTTGCAATAGAAAGTCATATATATATATTGATGCTTTGCTATTGTAATCTTTCCATCTATGTTTCAAGCTTTCAATTGTTCAACCTAACGTATTACTCCTACTTTATTTCTTCTATTATTGTCCCTCTTTTCTTTCATCGATTTAGAGTCTTTTATTTCTCTATTTTTCTATATCCAAGAAATTCACAAAAGCTAGTTGACAATCTAACAATCTAAGGTCTGAAACATTTTTATTGTGTATGATTGATTAAAAATTTTAAAAAATATTTTAAGATTCTTGAAATAAGAAAAATGATTATTTTTTAATTAAAGTAAGAAAAATAAGTGAAATTATCTCATCATATCCTCATAATCACTCATCTCATTCACCCACAACTTCTCATTTATTCTCAAACTTTTTTGGTTAGATATGTACAAATACTTTTAAGATAATATTATTTTTTTGTATATATCAAACACAAAAAATAAATAAAAAGATTTGATACATGATCAACCCCTTAAACTTGTCAAAATATTTAATTTGGGCGAATTAAGCCATGTTTCCATTAAACATCCCAACTCCTACAAAACTATTTTAATTAGACTTTTTACATTTGAAATTTTATTTTGTATGTGTTTTCATTCATCTATTAGATATTTAAGTTAACCACATAATATATGTTATTTTCTTATTCGTCTGATTAAGCTGTAAAGCCCTGATATTTCTCTACTCGAGATTGATATGCGTAATAAAGAGATAACATATATTATCTTATTAACTTAACTATCTAATGAAGAAATAAAAATACACGCAAAAGATTTATCAAAATTTGAATCGAAAATATCTAATTGAAGCATTTTATGAGGAGTTTAGGTGTCCAATTAAAATAAGGCTTAGTTTGAATGTCTAAATAATTTTTTTTAACAAATTTAAAGGATAGTTGTATAGTAAGCCAATAAAAAACCACTTGAAAAATATCTTTCATCCCCCCCACTTTCAAAAAATTTGTAAAAATATGCTTATTTTATGGTTGAAAACGCTGCGATTGTCATTCAGCTGTGGTTTATCTCAATAATAAGATAGTCGTTGTGGTCCACAGAAGGAAAGGCCACATTTTCCTTGTGAAATTATGTGAAATGCCATTCTTATAGATTAATGAAAACGATGTGAAAATTAGATTAGACAAATCAATGGAATGCTTAGAGGACCCAAATGCCCCACAACCTGTGGGGCCAATTGAAGGAGGATCTTACCTGAAGAAAATGATCAACGTACTATGGTTTGGATGGCTTTGGTCCCTAATATATACATTCAACCAAAATAGTCGTTGATGTATATAAAAGGTTGATGATTTTAGTTCTACATCCTAAAATCAATATTTTAAAAATTATGAAACTAATTTATTAAAATAATTTTAAAAATTAAATTCTAATTTTAAAATGCTAACATAAATATTTATAAGATAATATTTCATGTATTACTATTTACTAATCAAGTCTCAAAATTCACAAATAAAATTATTCTAATAATACTTGTTAAATTTGACTCCAAATGAAGATTTGATTGTAGGGACTCAATCTAAAATCTTTGTCATTGTGCAAATATCTTGGGTATCATCGTACAAGAAAATGATTTTATTGAATGTAAAACTTCGATTAAACCGAATAACTTTTGTCATTATACTGCTTAAACCAAATAGAAATAATAACAAGCAAGCTAAACAATCGACGAGTAACAACATAAATAGCTAAATGAAAATATTAATCTAATTTTGTTCCAATATATTACAATAAAACACAAAAAAGATAATATTTCATCTATTAAAATGACAGTTTATGTAGACTTCATTTTGGTCTACTCCTGTTATTTTTAGTATTTATTTTCATTTATTTTTTTATAATTTATTTTATATTTCACCCACGGATCAGCCAAGCTCACCTCGCTTAAGCCTCACAGACGATCATACTTATTCGGACCAGACTAAAAAGCTATAATCTTAAATGGTCTTCAAAAATCATAATCCAATCCAGTCAAATCATGAATTGAGCTGAACAGGCTCGTTGGGCCCATACTGAAGGCTGTACGAGAAAGGGTGAGAAATGCAAGGCATAATCAATCCTTTGGACCTTTCTGGCCCAAATCTTCAATTTTATTGGAACACCTGAGTGGTTTTGTTACTTTTTAATTAGTGTAGATATTATCGCACGAATACTTTTCTATAAGAGTATCATTAAAAAAAAAAATTATCTTATTCATTTGAAATAATATAATTAATTTATTTTAAAAGATAAAGTATTTTATCTTTTATGTCTAATGCTATGGAGTGGATTATGCATCCTTCATCTTTGATTCATGATTTTTTTATTATTAAAAAAGTTAACAAACTTTAAATTAGTTATGAAACATTAAAAAATTATTTAATTGTGAAATTGTAATTCATCGTTAATAAAGAGTAAGAGTTATAATTATTTTAGATGTTTTGATGTGAAAAGAATGAAATTGGTATTTTTATTAAATTTTGTTGATGATTATAAAAAATAATAAATGTAAAATATTAAATAAATAGTATTTTGTATATTTATAACCAATTAAGATATGTGATTACATTTTTTATATTTCATTTCAAATTTTATTTTTTTTATATCTGTTAATTCAAAACAACATTTACACTAAAAATACGTGATTATGTCTAATTCCAAAAGTTTTTATTTCAAAATTTAAAATTTACCTTTCAATTTAAAACTAATTAACCACTACAGTTTATTATATTACTCATCAAAAACATTTAAAAAAATTTCCTACCTCCACCCACCACATTCCCCCGTCCTCTCTTTTCCAACCACAATATTCATTACCCTATTTCAATTCATTCTATTATTTTGTACAATATAGATATACAAATGTTTTAGAAAAGTATTTTTTACTTATTACCCATGGTAAGTATATCTGCAAAAAAAAAAAATAATATAACATTTATTACAAATAATGTCAAAATTATTAGATTGTTAAGTTAAGCATGAATAACATATCTTAATAGTTATATGAAGAAATATGATAGACATTATCTATAACTTTTTTATCCATGATAGAAATTCTCCGAGACCAAAAAAATATATTAATATGTAAGCGTATTGAAAATTATAATAATAAATTTAATTTTTATTTCTTAAGTGTGGGACTAAATGATGGTTCGCATAAATCATTAACTTTGTAGAGTATATTAATGACTTACCGATGTATAGATCAGAAAATTGAAGACAAAGCTTTGATAGAGATTGAGCAACTTCAACCTGTAATTCATTGGGAGCTAGTAATTAATAATTTGCACAAACTGCTATAAACAAAATATATTAATTACATTCAATGTATGAAACAAAATAATACTAAGACACGCAAAAAGAAAGACTAATCAATATCTCAGCGAATAAGAAAATCCTAAAATATTCTCTCATATAAATAAAATTTAAATTTGAAAGTGATAAATAACTAAAAACGAAGAATAAAGCTTACACTAATATGTGTCTACTCAAGGTGTATATATATAAAAGGTCACAACGTTGAATATGCATGCAAAATAAAATTCAAATTTAAAATTGAATGTGATATGAATTTGTTAGTAAGACATGATTTTAAAATATCACGATTATCTTAAGTTTAAATTCAAGATTCTAATATACTACTGTTGTTATTTAAATTCAAAATTTTAATTCTTTATCTTTCAATTTTTTATGATCTGACTAAAATAATAACTTTTTTCATATTAATGATTCTATTCATTTTGTGCAGCAAGAACTCATATAGCATGCATTATTGATTATATCTAATTATTTTTTTTTTTAATAAAAACTAAGTTTTTCTTTCTGAAATTTCTAAGTTTATCTTTGAGATAATATTTTATCTCCAAATCAAATTCAAAAATTAATAAAATAAATAATATTTTATCAAATTGGTTAAACAACCATAAGAGTTTGATTAAATTGTCACTACTATTACTATTACTTTTTAAAATTATTATTATTATTATTAATATATATATTTTTAAAATTAAAAGCACTGCTACTGCTACTATGTGTACTACTACTTTATTTTGGTTAAACGTGCACTACTGCTACAACTATTATTATTATTATTATTATTATTATCATGTATTATTATTATTATTATTATTATTATTATTATTATTATTATTATTATTATGCTTGATATTTTATATTTCATTTAATTAAATATATTTTAAATAATATTTGAAAAGGATAAGTTTATGAATAGTAAGAGCTAATTTAGAACTCTTCAATATTACGTTTCTAATTTCAAATTAATAATCTTGGAAAAATATTAATATTTTTAAATGTAAATCTTTTCTTGTAGTAATTCAAAACATTTATTACAATATTTAAAATTGTCAAGTGACTTTTTCTTCTTATTTTTATTACTAGTGAACTAATTCGCGCTTCGCGCAGTTATAAAAATTAATAGTAAATCACCATATGATATTATGTAAAAATCTTAAAATTAAAAGATTTATTAAAATAGAAAATATACACTAAAACTACTATAGATATATATAAATATTAGTTCTATAAATTTAATCAATTTTAAAATTTAAATAGTTTGATAATGTTAATAGGTTTAATTTCACTACTTCAAGCGCCATACTCTTATAAATATTTATATCAGCAGATGAAGCAAAAACAAATAAAATAAAATTGATTACCATATTATTTTAGACATTTAAAATTTCATATTTAGTAATTATTAACTATTAAAAGTGAATCACGGCGTTACTAAAAAGCAATAAAATTTAATAAATTTATCTAATTAATTGTTGATCTTATCGAAAAACTAATTTTGATAATTATTCTTTCAATTTTAATTTGTTTACTTATCACATTTATTCCTCTCCTTTCATCTTTTGTCAGATCTAATTTTGATATTCTATTTTTATTATCTCATTCGCTCTTTGTTGAGCATTTTTTTAAATAGTAAGAACGTAACTTAAATCATACTAACAACTCGCTTTGATCTTATTTTTTTAAATTCCTTTTTAGTTCTCTTACGCCTTTGTCATTATCATATCTTCATCTCATGTACTGCATCTTATCAAATTTTGTAATTTTTTTTTTCCATCATCAATTTTTTTTGGAGGAAAAAAAGTATAAATCTTAAATTACTTTTAGATATAAGTTCATTGTTGGAAATAATATGAAATTTTTTATGTAATTTAAAAGAGCACAAAAATAAGTTTAATTCCTTCCAAAAATTTATAAATAACCGAAAATTCATATAAATGATCATTATAATGTAACTTAAATACGACAAATCCTTAAGATAATGGCGACTTTTCATATGTCCATTATCAAGCACACAACAATTAAGATATAATTAAGTCTTTTTATTTTATAAATGAAAAAAGGCCAAAAAGGAGAAAAAAAGGTAATGATCACTAAAAAAGAAAAAAATATTATAATTTAATACACTATAAACAATTGATATTTTTATCTTTTTACAACATAAGCTAAAAACATGAAAGAACTTCAAACATAATTCAATAACATAATATTTTTAACACAATATTTTCAACTATAATCAATAAAATTAAAATGATAAAAGAAAAAAATTATACACAAATATTAGCATCTAACAGTAAGAAAATCAATAAGATGTTAAAATGGATGGCAACAAAATGCAATACCCATGCCATTCGTAAAAATGACAAACAACAATCTTCGGTTAGGGGAGATTATTCATTACATTCATGAGTGAGAATTAATTATAAGAATTAATATTATGTTATTCAATTATATATTTTTTAATTGCTAGGAGATAAAAAGGTATATGCATTGTAACTGATTTTTTTCTTAAATGAAGATTAATAACATAGATGTGGAAAGAAATTAAATGCGGTTATTTCTCTTAAATGGGGATTAATAACATTACTATGAAAAGAAATTAAATGTAGCTATCTTTAATAATTTATAAATCTAAAGTGTATTTTTCATCTTTTAAAGGAGAAAAAATATTTAAAAAATCACAAAAAAAGATAAATAATATTCTTGGCCTTGGAGAGCCACGTTAGCGATTTCATGTTTCTCATAATATATATATATATATAGAGAGAGATAGAGATAGAGATAGAGAGAAATATATATATAGAGAGAGTCTATATTGCAATGACATACAACTTATATGTGAACTTGAGTGATGCGGCCTCACTATATAAATATTTTACATCAATAAATATTTATCTGATATCTTTAAAAAATTATTATAGTCTCCTGTATTTTAAAATTCGATCAATATATGTCTTAGAATAGCTAGTATATCATTCATGTCTAATGGTGTAAAGTTATCAAAAAAAAATATTCCCTCTATGCTAAAAAAGAAGAAAATAGAAAGATACAAATAATTACTAAAATAAAATTAGAAAATTTTAAATTAATATTTCTAAAACATGCATCTCTAAACAAAAAAGAAGAAACAAAAGAAGTAAAACGGAAGAAAATAGAAAGATACAGATAATTACTAAAATGAATATTAGAGAATATAAGAATTGAAAAGTAAAAACTTACTTACAATTTCATATTTGAAGAATCTCTGATAATTGCGATAATTTATATATTTTTTAATTTTAAAATATAAATAAATATTGAAAAAAAAAGAGATTAAAGATAACTGCATTAGCAAAACTCTTACTGGTTAGCATTTCTTGTTCTTTCTGCAATCTAAATCACTCATTTTTCTTAACATGAACATAATAGGTTTTGAATGAAAAATCAATTTCGAATTCTTGCTTTTTTATAACAACTTTCCAATGAGTTCATATTTATTAGTATTAAATTAATACTTAATTACTAATCACTTAAATAACATTAACTTGACACTTTTCAAAAGTAACAGTTACACTTTTAAAGTGCATGCATTGTCAAAAGTGATAAAATGAAGGACAAGCCAAAGGTTGCTAATTTTTGGGCTATTTAAAAAATAAATAAATAGATAAATAAAAAAAAAAGTTCAAAAATAGGAGAAAAAAGATAAATAGTTTTCTTGGCCTATAAGACATGCCACATCAGCATGCCTCTAATTCTCCTTTATATATATATATAGAGAGAGAGAGAGAGAGAGATTACTGTTATTGCTGGTTTATTGTTATTATTATTATTACATTTTTTAAATAAAAAGTAGTGCTACTACGTGTACTGCATCTTTTTTTTTGGGTAAATGTGTACTACTACTATTATCATCATATACTATTATTATTATTATTATTATTATTATATAAAATTATAAAATATATAAAGTGTAAATAAGGGGGAATCTTTATATTAATAATATTCACACCTTCTCTTCTTTCTACACACAAACATGGGCTATTTATAGCCCAAGTAAAAGATGAAAACTTTATCTAAAGAAAGGAGGTGGGAGATGATATTGTATGAGAGTCTTTTAGAATAGGGTCACATGGCTCTTTAAGTTGGACACATGGACATCTATTTTGACACATGGATTTCTATGTGTATTCATAAGACTCTCCCTTGGATGTCCATGTATAGAGAAATTTACTAAATACATATTTTGGTATTGTCTCATTAAAGAAAAATTCAGTGGAATAAAAACCTTGGTTAAGAAAAAAAGAGTACATTGTGTATTCTTACTCCCCCTGATGAAGACCCCGATTCAACTGGTTGAATCTTCGTATTTCAATCTTATGTACCATCTTCTCGAGAGTTGAAGTTGGTAAGGATTTAGTGAACAAATCTGCTGAATTGTCACTGAAACATATTTGTTGTACATCAATATCACTATTCTTATGGAGATCGTGCGTGAAGAATAACTTCGGCGGGATATACTTCGTTCTATCTCATTTTATAACGTCTCATTTTAATTGAGCTATGCATACTGCATTGTCTTTTGTGATACCCGAACTTTCTTCAAGCCTAATTTTATCTCTAGAAGATTAAGGGATGACTTTCCAAGTGAGTAATGTTTAAATCATATAGAATTTTCCTAATTTTAACTTTTTATCGTGTGGAAAATTGAATTAGCTTTCCAACGATATAAGATTAGCCTAAATCCGATAACCGGACAAGAAGTTATGGCTAATTTAAGTTCTAGTCGTAAAACACCATCATTATGATGTTTAACGCATCGCGGAGAGGGTTTATTTAACAGTTGTCAAATTCTAGTGGGACTCCACGATGGTGGCGCGTCGCGGAGGATCCCAATTTTCCAGTAGTCAATTTCCAGTAGCCTAGTACGATTGTGGCGCGTCACACTGAAGTTACAGGTCCCAACCAGTGGGACAACGCGATGGCTCCGCATCGCGGTGACCCTCAGATTCCCATTCGTCAATTTCCAGTGAGCCACTGCGATAGTGGTACGTCGTAATGACCCATAAAATCGGGCTCCCAGTTATATTTTTTCAGTTTCGTTAAGGAGTTTAAAAGGTATTTTGGACTTTTTCCAAGCCACTTAAATCATCCAAACACCTGATTTAAGGTCCTTACAAACATCATATACCATTTTTCTCAAAATCCCTCAACCAAAAACCCTAGTTCCTCAAACTTCTCATCCAAGAAACTCAAGATTTCTCCATCAATACTCCAACTTAAGTCAAGATTCCAAGTTCTTAATGCCAGATTTCCAAGAACCCTCATTCAAGAGTTCTAATAACATCTCAAAAGCAAGTTATTCATCCAACTTTATCAATCTAAGGTATGTGGGGTTTGAACAAGAACAATCCTTGCGTTCTTGTGCCCAAAAATATATTTTCAAGTTATGAATTTCTGAATTTTACCATGATTTTCATGAAAATCAAGTTAGGGTTTATACCCATTACCATTATTTGTAAAATTATGTGATTTCCCTATGATTTAAACGTTAAATTACATGACTTTGTTTATATTTCTACGCCTATTGATGAATTTTTCAGATTTTAAGTTGAATTATGAATACTTGTATTATAAAGTATGAATTTTTATGGTGTTTGATATGAAATTGAAGCATGGGCCATTAAGCCCTAGTATATATGTTGAACTTCAAGAATGATCATGATTCAAGCATCCCATGAATAGCTATTTTCAGTTTTTGATGAAGAAAGTTGATCATTTGAACTAAGCTAAGATAGGAATCCACATTATTTATTCAAGTTATGATTTAAGGTCAAGAGAAGTATATTTGGTCTTTATTATAGACCCTTGTATTACTATAAGGTAGGTTTTCTAAAAGTTCTGAGCCTAAGTATAAGAGTAGTATTTAGCACCGAGTTGGGTATGATTCCAAGGTCTTATGCCCCAGAATTACGTGCCCCTGTAGGTTTCTGATTTACCCCAAGTGGGTTAAGATAGTGATCACTAAAGTTAAAGGTTCTATTCTGATGGCAAGGATAGAGCAGCTCTTCCCAACGTGAGCAAGACGTTGGACTCCATGTCAGCTCACATGGTTTATGTCGATTAAAAGAAACTCCCACAACCTCCCAAGTACAAATTACCTAAGTCCCAAAGTCCTATAATTTCTAAGTTTCAAAGAAGTCCCTTATTCTCCATAAGATAAAAGTATAAGTTTTGAAAGCTATTGTTTTAAGATTCCTCTTTCTTATAAAGTTTTGAGAACAAGATGTAGAATAAAGATTTTAGAAGTAAATATAATGACTCACGAGATTTGTACTATATGCTTCATTATACATGATTTATGAGATTCAGATTTCAATTTTTCCTCAAGCTATGTGAGTCACTTATATCAGCATGCATGTTTTCTACAAAGTTGATGATATTGTTTACTTATTGCATTGCACCCCCATATGCTCAGTACATCCTCAAATATTGATCCACATATACGTCCGTGTGCTATATTTTCTTATAATGTAGGTTCCGGTGCTCAGTAACTGCAGCGTGAGTAGTTCAAGCATCTTTATCTACGTTTCCACAGTGGTGAGTCCTCATGATTCGAGGGCCTGCTTCTTCAGACTTTTAGTTTTCTTTTAGTATATGAACTATCATTTTTTAGTTCAGTCCGAGTCAGTTGGGGGTCTGTCCCAATGGATCTTTAGTTCTTTGTAGTAGTAGAGGCTTGTCGAACTACGAGTTTGTTTAAAGACTATTAGTATTTGTTTTCTAGACAGTATTTACCATTTATTCATTTTAGTTTTGATATGACACAACATCTAATCTTGGCTAGACTATTTTAACGTAAGTATTAGAAGAAGTAACAGGCTCAAAAGGTTAGCTTAGGGCTACTTGTAGCCTTAAGCACCGTGTGACGTCTCGGGATGAGATTCGGGGTGTAACATCTTTAAATTTGACAGTGGGAACCTTGATATCAAACTTCAGGCCACATCTCCCTTTGATGGAATATGTCGCTGATCTCAGCCATATGCATTCTCTACTTGCCTCATGAATAACTATTATCTCAGCGTGATTTGAAGAAGTAGCAACGATAGACTGCTTTGTAGATCGCCATGATATAGCAGTACCTCCATATGTAAGCACATAATCTGTTTGAGATCATGCTTTATGTGGGTCAAATAAATAACCTGCATCTGCACAACCAACAACATCTAAACTAGCTTTGCTAGTATAAAACAGAACCATATCAATGGTCCCTTTCAAGTATCTCAATATATGCTTAACTCCGTTCCAGTGTCTTCACAAGGGAAGAACTATACCTTGCTAGCAAATTAAAAAAAATGCTACATCCGGTCTTGTAGCATTATCAAGGTACATAAGTGCACCAATAGCACTGAGATATGGTACTTCGGGATCAAGAATCTCTTCACTCTCTTTCAGAGGTCGGAATGGATTTTTACACACTTCGAGTGATCGAACAACCATTGGAGTACTTAATGGATATGCTTTGTCCATGTAAAGTCATTTCAAAACCTTCTCAGTATAGGCAATTTGGTGAATGAAGACCCCGTCTGCTAAATGTTCAATTTGCAGACCAAGACAAAGTTTTGTCTTTCTAAGATCTTTCATTTCGAAGTCTTTCTTTAGATATGCAATTGCCTTTTGGACCTCTTCTGGAGTCCCAATAAGATTTATATCATCCACATAAACAACGAGTATAACAAATCCAGATATTGTTTTCTTAATGAAAATACAAGGACAAATGACATTATTTATGTAACCTTTGTTTATCAAGTACTCAATAAGGCGATTATACCATATACGACATGATTGTTTTAGACCGTATAATGATCTTTGTAATCCGATTGAATATAATTCTTGAGACTTGGAACTATATGCTTCGGGTATTTTTAATCCTTCTAGGATTTTCATGTAAATATCATTATCAACTGAACCATAAAGATAATTTGTAACCACATCCATTAGATAAATTTTAAGATTTTCATGTACAGCTAGACTGATGAGGTATCAAAATGTTATTGCATTCATTACGGGTGAATATGTTTCTTCATAGTCGACATTGGGTCTTTGAGAGAACCTTTGTGCAACAAGGCATGCCTTTTATCTTACAACTTTATTTTTCTCATTTTTTTAAGTACAAAGATCCATTTATAGCTGACTGGTTTTAAACCATCTGGGATTTGAACTACAGGTTCAAAAACCTTTCATTTTATAAGTGAGTTCAATTCTGATTGAATCGCCTCTTGTCATTTTGGCTAATTTTTTCTTCGTCAACATTCTTCGACAGATAGAGGTTCAAGATCCTCATTGTCTTGCATAATATTTAGTGTGACATTATATGCAAAAATATCATCCACCATAATTTTTGATCGATCTAAATTTACCTCATCACTAGTAGGACTTATTGAAAGTTCTTCAGTCATTTGAGTCTCGGGTTCACTGATTTCTTTAGGAATATCAGGATTAATCAGATTTTGAGTCTCTATAGCAGAATCTTTTACAATATTATCTTTATCATTCTTCGTGCTTCTTTTTTTAGAATTTTTATCCTTTGAACCCAATGGCCAACCATGCTTCAGGCGTGTTTGGGATTTAGAAGCTTTGACATTAGTAGATGATCCTTTTGGGACTTCAATTCGGATAGGCACATCCACTGCAGGGATATGTGACTTAGTTATTCTTTTTAAATCAGTAAATACATCTGGCATTTGATTTGCTAGTTTTTGTAAGTGAATGATCTTCTGGACCTCATTTTCACATATGAGGGTACGTGGATCAAAATGAGATAATGATGAAACTTTCCACGCAGTTTCTCTTTTAAGTTTATGTTTCTCTTCCCCTAATTATGAAAAATTTATTTCATCAAATCGACAATCTGCAAATCGAGCAGTAAATAAATCTCCCGCCAATGATTCAAGATAACAAATTATGAAAGGTGACTCGAACCCAACACATATACCCAACCTTCTACGGGGGTCCATCTTAGCACGATGAGGTGGTGCAACTGACACATATATAACACATCCAAAAATTCGTAGATGGAACATATTTGGCTCATGACCAAGGACCAATTGTAATGAGGAGTACTTATTACAATGAGTTGGTTTGAGATGAAAAAATGATGCTGCATGTAAGATAGTATGACCTTAAATTGTAGTAAGCAGTTTCATTTTCATAAGTATTGGTCTTGATATCAATTGTAGGCGCTTAATAAAGGACTAAGTAAGACCGTTTTAAGTATGAACATGAGTGACAAGATGTTCAACTCTTATCCCAACAGACATACAATAATCATCAAAATCTTGGGATGTAAATTCTCCTGCATTATCGAGGCGAATAGCCTTAATAGGATAATCTGGGAATTGTGCCCTTAATCGTATTACTTGTGCCAAAAATTTCGCAAATGCTAGGTTGTGAGATGACAAGAGACACACATGAGACCATTTTGAAGATACATCTATTAGGACTATAAAATATCTAAATGACCCACTAGGTGGGTAAATAGGTCCACATATAGCCCCATGTATACATTTCAGAAAAAGAGGGGATTCGACGCTAACTTTCAGTGGTGATGGTCTAGTTATCAGTTTGCCTTGATAACAAACAGCACATGAAAAATCACCACTTGTAAGAATCTTCAGGTTCTTTAATGGGTGCCAATTTGAATTTTCAATGATCCATCTCATCATTATTGAGCCAGGATGACCTATTCGTTCATGCCAAAGCACAAACATATTTATATTGGTAAACTTTTAATTTACGATAGAGTGTGCTTCTGTTGTACTAACTTTTATATAATATAAGCCGGAAGACAAAGTTGGTAATTTCTCCAACACTTGTTTTTTACTTGAGATATTTTTGGTAATTCCAAGATATTTAACATTAATTTTATTTATTATCTCAATATGATATCCATTTCGGCGGATGTCTTTGAAACTCAATAAGTTTCTTGGGAATTTAGAAGAGAACAATACATCTTTTATACCCCTTAGGCAGAAATATAGTAACTCTTCCGGAGCCTTCAATTAATTTTGAATTGCCAGAGATTATTGTAACATTTACTTTTCTTCTAAGTAAGTGCGAAAAGTATTTCTCATCTTTAAATATTGCGTGTGTTGTCCCACTATCAATTACACAAATATCATCATGATTGATTATTGATCCAAATAAAACTTGAGAAGTATCCATATTTTCTTTAAGATGAAAATAAAAATAAAGTAAATATTATAGTATTACTAGCACATAACGTATTACACAAACTTTATTTATTTACAAGACTAGTGAGACACAATTAACAGAAATGTAAACTAATACAACTTAACAGGAAAGCAAAACAATCGGACTATTTCATATTCAACATGAATAGGGTGATTAACATTAAAGGTGTCATGGGCCGGTTTGACCCGACCCGACCTACTTAAACGGCCCGGCCCAATCAACCAACGGGCTGTAGGGTACCGGGTTCCGGGCTGAACCAATTTTATTTTTGGGCCCGATTAACTCGGTCCGGACCAAAAATAGTCCAGGCCCATCGGTTAACCGGCCCAGATTCTTTTTTTAAATGGACTTTTTGATCGTTGGGCCAAAGTAGCCGTTGGGCCCAACGCCTATATGGCTGTTTGGACCCAAAAATGGTTACTTTGGCCTTTTTAATTAATTTTTTTCATTTAAAATACTTTTTTAAACCCAAAAATATTTATATAAATAACATACACTTTCAAATTATTTTCACACAATTTTCACTCTCTCAAATCTCATTCTCTCTCAAATCTCATTCTCTCTCAAATCTCAATTCTCAAATATTCTGTATATTTTCTAAAGTGCTGAATTTAATTTTTTAATTTTGCGATTACAAAGTACGAGTGAAATTTTCTAAAGTCGCAACTTTCGGATACTTTTAAAATTTGGTATTGTCGTTCCATCTCTTACTTTTAATTTTTAATTAGTGTATTAATTGTTGAATATTTAATTTTATTATATTTGTGTATTTTGAATTTTTTTAGTTTGATTTATATTATGAATAAATTAAGAAATCTCGCCAGTAAAGGTGTCAAAAATTTTTGTTCAGAAAGTGGTAGTGGTAGTAAAAAGCAAATTACCGGCGGTAGAGGTAGTTCAAATAGTAGATATATCTGTGTGCCTCCAGTATCGCTTAGTCAAACTTTTGAGGAAGAAGTAGGTGTAGGTGCTCACGATATGAATTATGTAGAAGCTCAAGAAAATTACGGTATAGAAGAAGAAAATGAAGTAGATGCGGTTAATTTAGATGAAGATGATGAAAATATTGGTGAGACATCCGCAGTAGAAAATGCTAACGTTAGATCTGAATCTGTTAATCGCCCTCTCCGTCCTCCCCGTGCCCCAAGAGCTCGTAGAACAACTAGTATTGCATGACAATTTTTTACACGTATAGGAGATACTGAGGTGCAATGCAATATGTGTCAATAAGTATATAAGTATAAAAGTGGAGGAAAGCAAGGTGGTACAGGTACGTTAACGAGACATATAAATGATAATCATGAAAGAGAGTTATTTATTGCACTACGTGGTGAGGCTGTTGGTGGGCCAACACAAATTAGAATGGATCCAGTAACCGGTCAGGTAATTAAGAATTATAATAAATATAGGGATCGAAAAGAAATAGTAAAAATGGTAGCTGTGGGTTGTTTTCCTTTTAGTTTTCCTTCTTCGGATGTGTTTATTCATACGCAATTCATAATCCTATGTTTAATGGTATTCCTAGAAGTACTTGTCGGACCGATATTTTTAGACTTCATTCATAATATATTTTTTATTTATCTACATTATTAAAAAATATTCAATGTAGAATGACTCTAACTTCTGATCTTGGTCGTGCTATTAATAAAAATAATTATTTAACCATTACTTGTTACTGGATAGATAGTAATTATGTTATGCAAAAACGTATTCTTGCTTTTTTGTATGCTGAAGATCGTAGACATACTGGAGAATTTATAGCTGATTCGATTAGTAAAGTTGCAGAATTTTATGGTATTAAAAAAAAGTCTTATGTATTGCTTTTGATAATGCTTCTAACAACAAGACTGCTATTACAAAATTAAAAGCTAAGCTCTCTCCGCCGTTACCTGAAATATTTCATGTTAAGGGTGCTTGTCATTTATATAATTTAATTGTAAGAGATGGTCTTGAGTTTTTAATATTTATATTGAAAAAATACGGCTTGATGTTGGCTTTATTCAAGGAAATAATCGAAGAAAAAGAATTAGAGAATTTAAAGCTAAATGTCAAGAAAATGGACTTAGACCGATATTGATACCTGAAGAATGTGATACTAGATAGAATGCTACTTATGATTATTTAAAAACTTGTCATGCTTATAGAGTTTCTATTACACTAACTTTTAACCAGTATTATGGTTCATTTGCTGATTCGATTGAATGTATGCTACATGATTCTGATTGGACTGTAATTGATGATCTTATTAAGTTTTTGAAAAAAATTTATATAGCTATGGTTGAATTTTTCAGTGCTTATTATCCTACTGTTTGTAATATTTTAGCATATATAACTGATATTTCTGCTTTGCTCAAAGAATATAAGAATAAAGAAGGTTACAAAGAAGCTGTTAGTGCTATGTTTGCAAAATTTTAAAAATATTTTTTCCTATTCCCCCTATTTACTTGGTTGGTGCTATACTAAATCCATGTATGAAATATACTACTATGTGCCACTCTAGTACTCTTATTTATTCTATCTTAGAGATAAATACTAATAATGCTTCTGATGATGAAGAATCAGAACAACCAGATTTGTATACGGCTATGAGTGATACGAACATTTACATAGATAAATTATATAACCATTAAGTTGATTTACTTGATTTAGCTATACCGACAAATATCACCCCAACTGTCGCTCCTCATCCTCCCGAGGAGCCATCATCTTCTAAAAGGCCGACACATAGTGGGTTTTCTGATTACTTTTATGGTTTAAATATTTGAAGCAGTTTTGAGGAGGGAACGTACACAACAACTTCTTGGGAAGAGCTTAAGTATTATCTTCGAACACCATTAGAGGATCGTAGACGATGGATCAACGCGTTGGATTGGTGGAAGAATAATGAAACACAATATCCTTTGCTTTCAAGATTAGCTAGAGATATATTGAATGTTCCAATGTCAACCGTTGCATCAGAGAACGCTTTTAGTCAAGGACGACAATAGCTTGGAGACAACCGACACTCATTGGGAAGCAATGCTATGAATGTTCTAGTTTGCCTTATAGATTGGATTAGAGCGGAATAACAAATCAAATAATGAAGGTGGATCCGAAAGACGAACAGAATCTTGAAGAAATTATGACTTCAAGGGAGAACTCAGCACAATCAAGTCCAATGCATGCTTTTGCCCCCATTGACTTTGACTATCCTATGCAAGTTCCCGTTAATGTTAACATGGATAAGTTGAAAAAAATGATGAAAACTTTGTAGATTTTTCATTCATGTATATTATAAATTTTGAATCATTTTGCATTTTACAATCAATAAAATATAACATTCATTCACTCCTTACTTTGTAATTTTTTTAATTTAATAATTTAAATTGAATTTATAGTTTAAATTAAATACTTAATTTTAATATATTATTGATCCATCAAATGGACATGAAAACAACATTCTTAAATGGAGAATTGGAGGAAGAAATTTACATGAAATAACCCGAGGGTTTTGTGGTTTCTGGTAAAGAAAAGAATGTGTGTAAACTAGTTAAGTCACTTTATGGACTAAAACAAACACCTAAACAGTGGCATGCAAAGTTTGACAAATCATGTTGGCAAACGGGTTTAAGATAAACGAATGTGATAAATGTGCTTACATTAAAGACACTCCAAATCACAAGGTCATTGATTGTTTATATGTGGATGATATGTTGATCATCAATAGAGATATTTCTGACATAAATGCTATGAAACGAATACTTGAGTGCAAGTTTGATATGTGATGTTGGGTGTATTTATGCATTCTAGCGTCACTATTCTAGTCTTTTTAGCCTTGTTTTGAGGATGATTCTATACTATATTCGTTGATAATGAGATAAATATGTTAAAACATGTGTTTATAAGGTTCTAAGTGAAGTCCAAATAAGTTTGTACTTAAAAGAGTCTATTTGAGTTCAATATAGAATACTAGTCTTCCTAGCTTGAGCTAGTTACTTTTTTAGTCTATCTTGTTGGATTCTATTGAGTTCTATGTGTTACTTATGATTTTAAAGGTGTTACAATATGTGGAACAAGTTTTTAGGAGTGTAAAAATTTCATATGAGTCAAAGAAAAAGTGGAAACTTGAAGGGAAAGATCACGAAACCAACCTAGTCTAAGCTCTTATTTTGGATTCATTGTAATGGGTTTAGTGTTGTTTGTGCTTCTAATTCATGTGGTGTTTGTTGTAGGATCCTATGTGAACTTAATATGATGATATATGGATAATATAAAGGCTGAAAAATCATTGATAAAACACCACAAGACAAGGTATGAAAGGAGGAAAGCCCAACACTTAACCAAAATTCGGTATGCAAATTCCAGTAGCACCGTGCGATTTGCGTGCGTCACATGCTCCATTGCTATGGAATAGAGCACACATTGCATGATTCATTTTTATTCAATAGAGAGTGCATCACATGCTCTATTGATATGGAATAGAGTGTGCATCACATGCTCCATTCCACCCCTGGGTGTTTCAAGCTAAATCGACTTCTACAGGGACTTGGCTTACCCCTATGCTATATATATACATGTTGTATCATGTTTTTACATATCTTTTGACATATTTTGGAGATCAAGGGGCTGCTAAAACTTCATAATTAGTTTTTTATTAATTTCATTTAGTTCATACATGTTTTTAGTCGTTAATTACAATATTGTGATTGCGATTATGACTATGCGTGGCTAAACGCCCTCTTTCTGGGGTTGAAGCCAAGAACATGATTATCATTTCTATGGATTAAGTTTGTTTTCTTTGATTATCAATATTGGTTATTTGTTTATTCTTATTTTAACTATTTTAAGGATTCGCGATCCTTAGAATACATCCATTGTCAACCTTGTGAACTCAGGAGAGGGAATAGGGCGATAGAATATGGGAATAAGCAGAGTATGGTTCTTGATTCCTTATAAAATAAGAAACTTGAATTAGTATATAGGATAGGGATGTACTTAGATACCTTACTTGATTCATATGTAAGATGATATTTCTAAGAACTTAAGTGAATTATTACATCTTCGCTCAACGATATAGGTGTAAGGCTCAACTTAGGTAATAGATTAGAGATTGGAAAACCATAATCGTGAAATTAATCCTACGAATCAACAACCAAGATAATCAAGTTAACGAATGAAATCCAATAGCATGATATGATTGTTCAGAGTACTTCAACCCTGGTTTTTCTCCCACTGATTGTCTTAAGATCTTTACTTTACGCTTTGTTTACTTTTCTTGCAATTATAACTTCCAAACTCTCTTTGGTTACTTTCGCATCAATTGAATTAAAATTATGAACTAAAATCATATCGTTGCCAAATCTAGTCTCTGTGGGATCGATAACTCGGCTTTCTTGAAGGCCACTATATTACTTGGTTGACCACGTACACTTGCGTGTGTGCTTGGGCGTTGTCAAGTTTTTGAAGCAGTTGCCGGGGACTTGTTATTTGACAATTGTTTATTTTAGTTTTATTTTTAGATTTATTTGGTGTTTTTACTCTTGGTTTTGTTTTTGTATTTGCGGGAGACAAGTCTCTAAGTTTATAAGTTGGCAAGGGATTGGGTGTTGGTAGAACTAAGCCCGAAACCTGAGAAACTTTACCATCAACGCAGGAGAGAAGCAATCCTTCTCCCTAGAATTCCTCAAATACAAAACGGCCAAGAGAATAATGTTCTTATGGCTAAACAACAAGCAGCTGGTAGGAAGGTTAAGGAGGTGGTAGTCCAACTTCCAACGAACTTGACTTTCCCAATTCAAAGACCGACAGCTGGGGGGAATTTCGAGTTAAAACAAAATATAGTGCAACTTCTTATTAGCAGTGGACAGTTTGTAGAGCTTTCACATGAGGATCCACAAGTCCACCTGGGGTGACTTTAGATTATTTGAGGCTGACACTATTTCCCCATTCACTTTTGGGGGAAGCTAAAAGGTGGTTGAATGAGGAGCCGGCCAATTTAATCACATCATGGGATGACTTAGCCAAAAAATTCCTCATCAGATTCTTTCCATCAGGCAAGACTGCAAGACTTCGCAGTGAAATAGTGAGTTTCAAATAGAATCCTAATGAAAACCTCTATCATGCTTGGGAACACTTCAAGGCTCTTCTTAGAGATTGTCCATATCACCAACAGTCGAATGAGGTACTTGCTTATACTTTTGTAGAAGCTCTTGATCACAATACGAAGATTTTTCTAGATTTAGCCACAGGTGGTCAAGCGTTAGGGCTAACTTATAATGAGTTATGCACATTGCTGAACCGCATAGCATAAGGAAATCTAGATTGGCATTCAGATTCTAGAAGTGCCACAAAAAAAATTGCGAGTATATTAGAGGTGGACCAATTCACAGCCTTATCAGCACAGGTTTTTACACTATAGAATTTGATCAACACATCATTCAGCAGCATGAAGTTGGGAGTAGCACAACCTGCAGCCACGGTCAATGCCATTCAACAAGCTACAGGTTGGTGTAAAGTATGTAAAATAGTGGTCATGCAGCTACCATGTGTGCTTCAAATCTGGAATCTGTGATGTATGTAGGCAATGCTCAAAGACCTGATTATGGTAATGCCTACAACATAAAGTGGCAACTCAGCCACCAAATCAGCCATGGAATGCCCCACACCACAGACCCAATCAAATCAGTAAACGAGCAACATGAAAGAAATGTTGAAACAAATCTTAGATGGTCAAGCATAATTGGTTGCGAATGTGAAAAGTCAAAAGGCAGATTTATAGAATAAGAAAACGTCCATAAGAAGTTTAGAGTTGCAAGTGGGCCAATTATTACAGGTACTGAATACAAGACCACAAGGTGGGTTGCCAGCTGACACATAAAATCCTAAAAATATCATGGCAATCACCTTGAGAAGTGGTAAAGAATTTCAAGAAGAACCTCCAAAGGAAACTAAGGAGGTGAATGTTGATGTGATGACCCAACAGGTAAATGACAGAGTTGCTAAAAATTGAAGGAAGTTTGAGTATTTAAAAGAAAAAGTTTCTAAACTAGAGAAGAAGATGCTACCACTACCCTCCCCTCAGAGGCAAATAAAAGCGAAGGAGGATGCCCTATTCAAAAAGTTCATTGATACATTTAAAGAGCTTCATATTAATTTAACTCTTTTAGATGTTTTGTAGAGTATGCCCAAGTACACAAAGTACTTGAGGGTTGTGGTGGCTATAAAGGTAAAATTACAGGATGTGGGAGCCATAATACTGACTGAAGAGTGTAGCACTGTGATTACACAGAAGATCCCCAAGAAATTCAGAGATCAGGGGAAGTTTGCCATCCCAATCCAAGTTGGGAGTAAAGCAGTCCATGATCTGAGTGATTTAGGGGCAAGCATCAACTTGATGCCCCTATTACTATTTAAAACATTGGGCTTGGGAGAGCCAAGATTGGCCATCGTGGTGTTGCAGCTAGCAGACAGATCAGTTACACATCCGGATGGAATAATTGAGGATGTCCTCATAAAGGTCGGTAAATTCATTATACTTGCTGACTTTATTGTTCTCAATTTTGAGGCAGATGAACAGGTGCCAATCATCTTGGCGCGTCCATTTTTAGCAATCGGAGGAGCGTTAATTAATGTTAGAGAAAGCACACTCAAAATAAGGGTAGATGATGAAGAGGTGGTGTTTGATGTATACAAAGTACCTATAATTACTTCCCAAGTTAAAGATTTGTATATGATAAATGTTATTAAAGGGGACTAGTGTGGGGTGGCTAGTCCACAAAAGACCTTTTCGAACTACCTAATTGAGCATCCTAAGACTCTATCTCCTAAGCCTGACATGATGGAAGTTGATGAGCCTGAAAGGGCTAAAGTTGAAAAACTTATTGCTTTTGAGAATTCACACCCAAAAGGGGTAAAAAGGATAAGAAGATGGCCTCCAAGTGTGAGAAAAAAATGAAGAAATATGGTTGAGTTGAGTTAGGTCGTGTTGCGACACTAAATCCTGCTTGAGAGGTAACCCAAGTTAATTAGGTATGTTTTCTTTTCAGTTTTTAGTTTTAATTTCACGTAGTTTTTGTTTTTGGTTGAGTCACAGGTTAATGGGAAGTCTGAGTACCATAAACTTGAGCTTTAAGCATGGCAAAGATGAAGTGTGGGGTCCCATGGATCTCATTTATGTGTAAAGATGCTGCTAGCTAGGCCTAGAGGCCTCAGGGAGTATTCCTATATTTTTACTTTTAAATTCACTTTGAGGATAAAGTAGATTTTTAAGTGTGGGGTGGGGAAATTCCTAAATTTTGGCTCAATTTAAAATTTTTTGTGTGAGATATTCTTATTGGTGCTATTTTTGATTACATGATACAAGTGGGTTTGTTTGTAAAAGCATGTTGATTGAGGTGAATTGCTATTTTTGGAAACTCTTAGGCTCATGTTTATGACTCTTGTACTTGTTGGCTTAATTTTGAATTCATGCAATAGTTTGGTTAGGAGTCTATGATGATCCTATTGAGTTGATCATGTTCCATATGCGTGTAAGGTTGTTGTAGATTCCTTGTTGCATGTGATATCTAGAACTTTCCCAGTGTGTGTGAAGCGAAATAAAGAATGTGGGTTTAGGAGATGATATAGGTATTTCACTGATAGCTTTTCTTTATAACTTCTATTTGTCCTACCATTATGCATTATCCTAGTTAACCTCCATTGAGCCTTTAGCTTTTTCTTTGGCAACTTCATAAGTAGCCTAATCCTTTCTTTGATAGACCATAATTTGATCCAAAAATCTCCTAAGTGCTTTAATGAAAAGATTGAATTAGTAAGGATTTTGAGAAAGTAAAGAAGAAAAAAGTGAAATTGAGACCCCAAGGTAATAATTATTGGTGTATAATTGACGTGTGGTGGATGGTTGTGATATAATTTATGCTAAAAATATTGCCATGATTGTGAAAAAAGAGAAAAAATTAATTCTTGTGGTAGTAAACTATGTGTCCACCAAGTCTTTGTGAAAATGCTTAAAAGAGATGGGGCAAAAATAAAGATATGGAAAGATGAAAAAAATGTAATTTGATTGTTGGAGAGTGGTTTAAAATGTATAATGTATTGAATTAAAGCGCTTAGAGAGGTTAGTCACTATTCCCAAATAGTTCCTACCCGTCCCTTAGCCTACATTACAACCCAAAAAGTCCTAATTGATCCTAAGCTTTACATTCGACTATTAGTGGAGCATTACACTAAGGGCAATCCTATGGTTCATTGTGTGTAACTTGTGAAGTCTTTTTAAGAGTGAGCGTAATTTGATCCTTGTACCCATTATGTTATAAATTGCATTATTGTGAGTAATTATGGGCAACTCTCTTATTGTGAGGGCACATGTTTGATGAATGTGGGTGAAATTTATGATGTCCTTGATTGAATGATAAGCATGAGTTTTCCAACTAGGTGAGTAAATTCTTGAGGCCAAGATGTTTTGAAGTAGTGTTCATGAGCTTTCAAATTCTGTAAATAACATGTTTAATATAGTAACTTGCATTTTATGTAGTCATTGTAGTGATAGCTTGAGTATCTTGCATTTAGTAGAGTTGTAGAGTCTCCTTAGTTGATGATGTTTATAGCAAAGAGTTGTTCGAGGATGAACAAAGCTTTAAGTGTGGGGTGGTGATGTTGGGTGTATCTATGCATTCTAGCGTCACTATTCTAGACTTTCTAGCCTTGTTTTGAGGATGATTCTATACTATATTCGTTGATAATGAGATAAATGTGTTAAAACATGTGTTTATAAGGTTCCAAGTGAA
Organism: Capsicum annuum; assembly: GCF_002878395.1. Classification (NCBI taxonomy): domain Eukaryota; kingdom Viridiplantae; phylum Streptophyta; class Magnoliopsida; order Solanales; family Solanaceae; genus Capsicum; species Capsicum annuum. The sequence continues at coordinate 228,242,746 of NC_061113.1, forward strand.
GTCCAAATAAGTTTGTACTTAAAAGAGTCAATTTGAGTTCAATATAGAAAACTAGTCTTCCTAACTTGAGCTAGTTACTTTTCTAGTCTATCTTGTTGGATTCTATTGAGTTCTATGTGTTCCTTATGATTTTAAAGCTGTTATGATATATGGAACAAGTTTTTAGGAGTGTACAAAGTTTATACGAGTCAAAGAAAGAGTGGAAACTTGAAGGGAAAGATCATGAAACCAACCTAGTCTAAGCTCTTGTTTTGGATTCATCGTAATGGGTTTAGTGTTGTTTGTGCTTCTAATTCGTGTGGTGTTTCTTGTAGGATACTTTGTGAGCTTAATATTATGATGTATGGATGATATAAATGCTGTAAAATCATTGGCAAAACACCACAAGACAAGGGATAAAAGGAGAAAGGACCAACACTTAACCAAAATTCGGAACGCAAATTCCAGTAGCACCATACGATATGCGTGCATCGCATGCTCCATTGCTATGGAATAGGGCGTACATCGCATGATCCATTTCTATGGAATAGAGTGTGCATCGCATGCTCCATTGATATGGAATAGAGTGTACATCGCATGCTCCATTCCACCCCTGGGTGTTTCAAGCTAAATCGACTTCTACACGGACTTGGCTTACCCTTATGCTATATATACATGTTGTATCATGTTTTTACATATATTTTGACATATTTTGGAGATCAAGGGGCTGATACAACTTCATAATTAGGTTTTTATTAATTTTATTTAGTTCATACATGTTTTTAGTCGTTAATTACAATATTGTGATTGCGATTATGACTATGCGTGGCTAAATGCCCTCTTTTTGAGGTTGAAGCCAAGAACATGATTATTATTGCTATGGATTAAGTTTGTTTGCTTTTCTTATCAATATTTTTTTTTGTTTATTCTTATTTTAACTATTTTAAGGATTCACGACTCTTAGAATACATCCATTGTCAACCTTGTGAACTCAGGAGAGGGAATAGGGCGATAGAACATGAGAATAAGCAGAGTATGGTTCTTGATTCTTTATAAAATAAGAAACTTGAATTAGTATATAGTACAGGGATGTACTTATATACCTTTCTTGATTCATATGTAGGATGATATTTGTAAGAACTTAAGTGAATTATTACATCTCCGCCCAACGATATAGGTGTAAGGTTCAACTTAGGTAATAGATTAGAGGTTGGGAAACCATAATCGCGCAATTAACCCTATGAATCAACAACCAAGATAATCAAGTTAATGAATGAAATCCAATAGCATAATATGATTGTTCAGAGTACTTCAACCCTGGGTTTTCTCCTACTGGTTATCTTAAGATCTTTACTTTACGCTTTGTTTACTTTCCTTGCAATTATAACTTCCAAACTCTCTTTGGTTACTTTCGTATTAATTGAATCTAAACTGTGAATTAAAATCAAATCATTGCCAAATCTAGTCTCTGTGGGATCGATAACTCGACTTTCTTGAAGGCCACTATATTACTTGGTAGACCACGTACACTTGTATGTGCGTTTGGGCATTGTCATTATGAAAGACCTTGGAGTTATGGACGTAATCTTAGGACTAAGAATCCGTAGAACTCCAAAAGGGTTAGCACTGTCACAGTCTCATTACATTGAAAAGGTACTTGACAAATTCAAGTATTTGGAATTTGGTATTGGAAAGACTCTATTAGATGTGATCTTTGCACTTTAAAAGAATGAAGGTGAAAGTGACTCATTGTTGGACTACGCAAGAGAGTTGATATATGTAATATATATCATGAATTGTACGCGGCCAGACATAGCATGCGTTATTAGTAAGTTGAGTTGGTACATGAGTAATCCCAATAAAACTCATTGGAAGGCAATGAAAAGAGTTTTGTGGTATCTTAAATATACTCAAGACTATACTTTGCATTATAGTAAATATCCGGTGGTACTTGAAGGATATAGTGATGCAAATTGGATCACCGGATCGAATGAAGTAAAATACATGAGTGGATACATATTTAATATAGGTGGAGGAGCAGTCTTTTGAAAATTATTCAAACAAACATGTATTGCTCGCTCTACAATGGAATCAAAATTTATCACATTAGATAATGCCGGTGAAGAAGCAGAATGGCTCCGAAACTTCTTGGAAGATATTCCTTTTTGGCCAAACCATTGGCACCAATATGTATATACTGTGATAGTCAAGCAGCAATAGGTAGGACAGGGAGCATGATGTACAATGGTAAATCTCCTCACATAAGATAGAGACATAATACCGTTAGAGAACTTCTCTCTAGTGAAATTATCACTGTTTACTTTGTAAAGTCAAAGAATAATATTTTGAATCCACTTATAAAAAGCCTATCTAGAGAGGGGGTTAAAAGAACATCCAAGAGAATAGGTTGACGGCATAGGACAAGTCAACATAGCGGTAGCTCTACCTAGCAGACTGGAGATCCCAAGAGCTAGGTTCAAGGAGATCAAACAAAGTTGTGTCTGACAGGTTCAACATTGTCAATATACCCAACCCATTCTCATGATGTAGACAATGTTTAGTAAATAAGGATAAGACTTATGGTGTGAAGTTTTTTAATAATTATTTAAATTTGACAGATTTTACCAAATATTTTAATCTATAATATTGAACGTTTAGAAATCACCTATGTGGGGGTGAAACGGAAGACACTTTAAGGAAAATGTTTGTAAAGGCCCATTCTGTAAGATCTCATGAAACCATGACGTGTTCATAGCTGAAACGATAAAAATTATGAGAACCATATATGGTAAAAGACTGATTGTGTGACATGTGTTGTCTAGGTGTACATTAAATCTTAGCGGTTCAAAGAAATCAAATCTGTCGATTGACCGAGTGCATCCGATGCATGTTCACTATGGAAAGTTCAAAGAAAATCCACTTATCCAAATGCAATCAGTCTTTCCTTGCTGATCACATACTTGTCCATAATAGTTTTATAAAGAGCATCCATTCCCCATTCATGTGGGGGATTGTTTGGTTCAATTGGTATGAATGGAAAATGGAGGGACACAACCTTTCAAGGAAAAAACACTTTTTAGGAAAAGGGGTGACTGTTCGATCGGATGTGACTGTTTAGAAAAGACATTGTTTCAAAATTGATAGACATGAGTGTTCTGAAATGATACATCCTTCCATGAATCATTGCTTCCTTTCCAAAGGGGCATTTGATGGCTATAAATACCTAAACTTTTTCCCTCAGGTAGAATAAAAATTTTTTGCATTGAAAAATACTTTTCTACTTTTAAAAACTCTTTGTGATCATCTTCCGTTGAGTGTGTTCAAAGAATCATAAGGTTTGAGGTAACTCTACATTCTGATTGTGAGCCATTTTATCCTGGGAGGAAAAATTCCACAACCTCGGGTACTTGAGGGATATTAATTCCTTAAGGACACTCTGTGAATTCGAAGGACTTGGTTCTATTTCTTCTTCATCTTATTTCTTTAAATAACATACTTCTTTGATAGTTCTTGAAGAACTTGTGTTGAAGGTGTTAAGAACTTCATAGGTGTTCTTGATATAGTCTTGAACTTGTGTTGAAGTGTGTATGTAAATATACGGATTGTGTACCTGAAAAACAACAATTTGCTAAAGCAAAAAAGTTAGACATGAACATGGGATGTACTACACAGCAACAACCCTGAATAGAGCAATAAAACGAGAACAAATAGATATGAAAATGAAGTCAGGAAAATGTTTTTGTGAAAAATAAAAAAACATGTGTTGGCTGCCACGTTTTGGAAGAACTATAGATGCAACTCCTGGTAGATTGAATATCCACTTGATTTTAAATTAGAAGAAACAATTGAAACAACTAATAGCTTCTTGATATAAAATTAATTAAAGTAACAAAGTATATTGAAACAACAAGTGAATGGAGAGTGCCAATTTCCCCATTTTCCTTCCATTGATCTTGACTATTTATAGAAAAGACAAAGATAGAAAATTCTCTACAAATAATGAAGAGGTGAGTTATGACTTATTTTTGACATATGCAAAAGTAAGCCACATGTCCTTTAGTTTGGACATATGGTATCCAACTTCACAACACTCCCCCTTGGATGCCTATGTAAAGAAAAACTATCTGAACACGCATTTGAGTGTTGCCTTAATAAAAACCTTATCAGGAAAAACCCAGTGGGATAAAAACCTTGGTTAAGGAAAAAAGAGTACAGTGTGTATTCTCACTCTCCCTGATGAAGTCTCCGTTTTCAGTCTTCGCATCCCAATCTTATATACCTTCTTCTCAAAGGTTGAAGGTGGTAAAGATTTGGTGAACAAATCTGCTGGATTGTCGCTGGAACGTATTTGTTGTACATCAATATTGTTATTCTTCTGGAGATCATGTGTGAAGAAGAACTTTGGCGGGATGTGCTTCGTTCTATCTCCCTCTATAAAGTCTTTTTTTAATCAAGGTATGCATGTTGCACTGTCTTCAAATATGAATGTGAAACCTCGATATCGATCTTCAGGCTTCATCTCTCTTTGATGGAATGTATTACTGATCTCATCCATATGCATTCTCTACTTTTCTCATGAATAACTATTATCTCAGCATGAATTGAAGAAGTTGCGACGATAGATTGCTTTGTAGATCGTCATGACATAGCAGTGCCTCCTTATGTAAACACATAGACTGTTTGAGATCTTTCTTTATATGGTTCAGATAAATAACCTGCAACTGTACGACTAACAAGATCTAAACTATCTTTGTTAGTATAAAATAGACTCATATCAATAGGCCATTTTAGACATTGCAATATATGCTTACCTCCATTTCAATGTCTACATGAAAGAGAAGAACTGTACCTGGTTAGCAAATTAACAGAATGGATGATATGAAACCTTACACTGTTAGTAAGATACATAGGTGTTTCAATAGCATTGAGATATAGTACTTCAGGACCAAGAATCTCTTCACCCTCTTTTGGAGGTTGGAATGAATCTTTACTCACTTAAAGTGAGACAATCATTAGAGTATGAATGTGATTTGTCAGTATAAAAGTGTTTCAAGACATTCCCAGTATAGGTAGATTGGTGAATGAAGATCCCGTCTGCTAAATGTTTAATTTGCACACCAAAACAAAACTTTGCCTTTCCAAGATTTGTCATTGCGAATTCTTTCTTTAGATATTCAATTGCCTTTTGGACCTCTTCTAGAGTTCCAATGAGATTTATCCACATAAACAGCGAGTATAACAAACTCTGATGCCATTTTCTTAATAAAAATATAAGGACAAATGACATTATTTATGTAACCCTGATTGATCAAGTATTCACTAAGGCGATTATACCGTATACGCCCTGATTGTTTTAGATCGTTATAATGATCTTTGTAATCTGATTAAATATAATTTCCAAAACTTTGAACTATATGCTTCAGGCATCCTTAATCCTTATGGGATTCTTATCTAAATTTTATTATCAAGTGAACCATTCAATAGTACATACATGACATCTTCTGGTGTCAAAACAGCAGTCCAAATAAATTTTATGCTTACCAAGAAACATATTTCACTTGATAATTATTTCTACGTTAGCATGCTTAAATAAACGTAGAATTCAAATCCTCATAATAATATACAATATTGAGCACTATTGTACTAAAGATATTGTTAACAAGATATTATTTGTATCAGTTCACATTACAAAATAACTTATTGAGATCCCATCACATCATTATTTTCAGGTACCTGAATCTCTTCTGGAGGTTTCATGAAGCATTATGTCGTCGCTCTTCAAGAGCATATTGTCTCTTTATTATGACCATTTGCTCCATTTTCTTTTTAAGGATTATTTTATTTGGAATCAATTGATCTACCATGCTTCATGCATGCTATAGACTCTGTCCTTCAGGGACATATAGTAGGAGAATTTGCAGCTAAATATAAAATCAATTTTGGGTCAACAAATACTTCTGGCATTTGAATTGAATTATTTTTTCAATGAGGATCATACTAACGATAATTTACAACATATTTCTTAGCTGCTTATTATCTTCCCCTTATGTTAGGAAAACTAACATATACTCCAATCTACTTTGGAGAATCCATCTTTGTGAATCATGGTATATCTGTTAATTATATACCGCATATCAAAAAGCTATTAGATGAAAAATATATGGGTCCTGACCCTGAACCAATTGAGAGGGAAAAATGAATCATAATTTATTGGTCTAATGAACACAAGTGCTATTGTATGCAATATATATTTCAGACTAATACTTTTTATCTTTGTTCTCATAAGCAGTGGTTTAGCTATTTATATGAGGCATTCAATGCTAAACCAACTTGAATATAACCAGCATTATCAAGATCAATTGTCTTGACTACATTATCTGAAAATTATGCTCTTGACTCAATTTAATTGAGAAGACAACTTTATGAATGTCAAACTGCAGGTTGATAATAAACGTATATGTGATCATCTTATGGATGCATCACATCAAATGATGGGTGAATGGATCCTTATTCACCTTTTACGTTTTTCAGAATTTAGGGGATTCAGTTCCAACATTAGCTGGTTCAATTAACTTATCATGAGAACAAGTAATAGTTCTTGAAGAATCTTCTAGTTCTTCATTATATGTCTAAAACTCAATATGCTCATCTTCAGGATGACAAAATCATTCACGCAATAAATGAATTTTTTTAAACTAATAAACTTCAAATTTATCATGGCATGAGTTATTTACTAGAGTAAAAGGTGTGCTACTTCGAGAGTAGTTTGCAAAATTTTACTACTGCACAATCTTGTTATTTTGGGAGTAAGTATCAAATTTACTACTTTAGGAGTAAATATCAAATTTACTACTCCAGGAGTAACTTGCAAGGTTCTATTACTTCAGGAGTAGAATTAAGATAAATTTCAGACTTATTACTTCGGCAGTAAATTTCAGAATAATTCTTTCTACTCCTTCTGAATGTGATTTTCACAATTAAGTGCACATTTATATACCTTACTAAATATCACATTCACCTTAGAAAATGGATTTGTAATTATAACATTTATAAAAAATTCTCATTCCTTGAGAATAAAAGATAATTAACAATTTATCAAAAGTGTTCATTCTTCGAGAAAGAAATATAATTATTACAATATGCCTTAAGCATATCAAACGATGATACCTTAAGACTTCTTTCAATATTTTGCTACTTTAAGAGAAAATCGAGGCATACATATAACTGTAGAGAATTTTCTCTATCATATCTTTAATTTCAGATTTACTACTTCAGGAGTAAATTTATGATTTTCTATTTCAGGAGTATTCATATATTCTTCAAGATGAAAACATAAACACTGTAAACATTATAATATTACTAGCACATAACGTATTACATAAACTTTATCAATTTACAAGATTAGTGAGGTACTATTAACAAAAATGTAAACTAATACAACTAAGCAGGAAAGTAAAACAATCAGACTATTTCATATTCATCGTCTACAGGATGATTAACATATTTTTCGGGGATTGTAAAGAAATCTGAGTCATATAAATTCATGGGTTTAACATTATCTTCAGAGATAAAGTTTGCCTCAACGTCATTATCTATTTTCTTAAGGGATGCATGATAGAGCTTCACCAGATGCTTTGGCGTATGACCGATACGCGACCAGTGTCCCTTTGCTCCACATCGACAACATCTATTTTAAGTGTTCGTCCTTGGCACTGCTTTAGGAGCTTCACCCTTCTTTTTGTACTGCTGGTGCTGAGGGTCATTGTTTATTGCAAGGCGATCACCCTAATTAAAATATCTACCTCTTCCACGATCATGACCACGACTACGACCACGACCATGATCATGACTATGATTGGGGTCAGGTCTTCTTTCACACCTGGTTTGGTGAAAATGTGCAGCATTCACTTCAGGTGATGGAGCAGTACCAGGAGGTCGACTTTCATAATTTCTCATTAAAAGCTCATTATGTTGTTCAGCAACAAGAAGATGAGCAATCAATTTAGAATAGTTTTTAAATTTCATTTCTCGATATTGCTGCTGCAGGAGCATACTCAAGGCGGAAAAAGTAGAGAATATTTTCTCTAACATGTCGTGATCAGTTATATTTTCTCCGCATAAATTCAACTGCGATTTAATTTTGAATATCTCAGAATTATAATCATTCATATTTTTAAAGTCCTGTAACCTCAAATGAGTCCACTCATAATGTATCTGTGGAAGGACGACCATCTTCAGGTGGTCGTATCTTTCTTTTAAATTATTCCACAATATAAGTGGATCCTTAATTGTGAGGTATTCCATTTTCAGACCTTCGTCATGATGATGATGGAGAAATATCATGGCCTTAGCCCTGTCTTGATTTGATGCCTGATTTTCATTTTTGATGGTGTCTGCCATACCCATCGCATCTAAATGTATTTCAGCATCCAGTGCCCAAGACATGTAAGTTTTGCCCGATATATCTAGGACAACAAATTCGCGTTTGGATATATTTGACATTATTTTAAAAAAAAATCTTACCTTTATTACCGATATTTGCTCAGAATAGTAGAGACTCGTGCTGATAACGTGATATAAAATTAATTAAAGTAATAAAGTATATTGAAATAACAAGTGAATGGAGAGTGCCAATTTCCCCTTTTTCCTTTCATTGATCTTTACTATTTATAGCAAAGACAGAGATAGAAAATTCTCCACAAATAATGAAGAGGTGAGTTATGACTTGTTTTTCACATATGTAAAAGTAAGCCACATGTCCTTTAGTTTGGACATATGGCATCCAACTTCACAACACTTCTCAGCTTATTAAAATGAAGTATTAAATTTCTGTAACTGTAAATTCTCGTTGTTAGTGGTTGGGTTGTAATCGTTTCAATTCCAGCAGTTCTTAATCCCTTTTCTCCTTTTCTGTACATATGTGGTTTGAGGACGAAGAAGAAGCAGAACATAAGATTAGCTTTTGACCACAAAATTCATTTCGTTTTTGTGGATAATGCAAAGCACATCCTTTTGAGGAGTTTTTTGTGACCGCTTATTGTTTATGAAGGAAGAAAAACTCCCCAAACCTGAGTGACACAGCTTCTTCTATGGAACAACTGCTTTGAGCGACTCTTGCAAGTTTAGGCCGATCAGCGATAGTTGTAACTTGTAAGTATGATCTGAAGCTGTTAAGCGGCCTAGATATGGTGCAACTAAAGAGGAATTTATCAGGTAAAGATCCCTTTTCTCTGTATTTCAGAATTGAAAATAGTTTATATTTCTCATTGAAATTCTGCTATGGCTAGCCTCAAGTGATCTTAGAGGTTGTAAGTAATTTACTTCAAGATTATCCTCAAGAGAAACAAGACGTTTTGTTTCTAACCATACATTGTGCCAATGAGCTGTGTTGAAGGGGCCAAAATTCAACAGAATCTGGATCTTCTGTGTTTTGGTAACAAAAGCTGGTCGCAGCACCAAAGTTCCTTGCCTGAGTTTGTTTGAAGATACATTACTTTGTTTACGCCATATGGTGTTATTGTAGTTTAAGTATTGTAACTATCTGGTTCTCTGCTGTTTGTTCCCTCCTAAAAATAAAGTTGGGTCATTTACTCAAAAGTTCTCTATTTTAGCTTATTTAATGGACCTTTTCTCTTATTTCTACTTCTATCAAACAATCCACGTGCAACTTCAGCTCATTCCTCTCATTCACCTTTTAACCTCCAAAAACTAAATGTGTAAAATTAAATTGATCACCTTTTAACCTCCAAAAACTAAATGTGTAAAATTAAATTGATAGGAAAATGAAAATCAACCAAACTTATACCATAAAAGCTACACCAGAATATAAATTTGTGTCCTAATTGTAAGGAGATACGCCATAGCAGAAGAAAACTAAATATGTAAAATAAAAGCAAAATCGTCGTACCCAACTTTCACAAAACCATCAATTTTGCTATTTGGATGAAATTGAGTACAAACGTATCTGCCGAAATCTGTGGATATACAACTGCAATCAACAAGTCGTCGGCAAAAAGTGACACAGCGTAGCTAAATACGAAATGCCGAAAATGCCCCTCCCCGATGAAGTAATGCATGTTGACGAGGAGGAACCTGCTTAATCCCTTAACTCCCTCTTATATAATAAGGGGATATAATATAATATATATAAGCAATATCACTGCTTCATTGCGACCATTTTCTTATGTATATAAATAGTATTTTGAAAACAAACAAATAATAGTAGTTATAATAGGAATGAGATGTGACATTACTACAAATCGAAGAAGCCTCATCATTTCTCCTTTGTACAAAATGATGTTTTCTTGCCAATATGGATTGAGGATTGAAAATACAGAATATTGCTACAAACAAGCTACAAACTAATATACAGGAAAAACATGTAATCAATCATGTACAAGAAGGCCAAGCATTACAAAATACTAAATACAGTTACTTATCTTCAGCAGTAAAATCTGGTTCAGCTGGTTTCTGAAGCAAAATGGGTGATATCCTGTCAGCCATCCTTGCTTTCTTTGCAGTATTGCGCCGCAAAGCACGAAGTGCATTAGCAGCAAATCTCGATGCATAGATAGTAGCACCCAAACTTGGCGAGCTACCACCTCCCCTTGCTAATGCATCTTGCAATCTGTTTTCTTCTTCGCAAAGAGATTCTTCTAGCTTCTTCCTACAATGTCGACGCCATGCTGCTTGTATGAAGCAAGCTGCCCAGGTTCTCCACTGCTGCGAGTAAAACCTAAAAGTATGGCGGAGTTGCTTGCTGTGAAGTCTACGGAATTGAGAGGCTACGAATTTCAAATCATCGGCCACTAGAGCAAATGCTTCAACTTCTGAGAGTGCTTGAACAGTTCGTGTTGAGATTGGGAGGTTATTTGATGGATGAGGATCCAGAGCCCAAGTAAGAAGCTCTTCTCCACAAAAATCACCAGCTTTTAGATAATCAGAGTTAAAAAAGCCTGTCCTCCCTCCATTAGTGGTTACAGTCAATAGTTTTCCCCGCATTATAAAAAGCATCTCATCAACCGGATCACCTTCACGCACAATGAAGCTGTTCTCTGTGTAAAGGACAGGCCTGAGTCGGTCACATAGTGCATCCAGGAGTTGGTCATCCATTTTTTCAAACATTGGAACCTTCAAAAATTCATATTTAGTCAAGATCGAATGCTAATTAGTACAAGTAAATTTAACCATAATTTAAAAAAAAAAAAACTCTTAACCTAGCTACTCTAAAGAAAACCTTACTACTGTAGAAAGTCATCAGGTGATGATCACGTACATAGAAGAAAAAAGTTAACATTATATTGAGCTGTAAAGCAGGAATAAATAACGTACCCTCATGAGCAAAGCCAAACAAAGATGACGCTTTATATCTCTTCTGAGGTCTTTAGGCAGGTTGAGGATCAAATTCTCTTCATCAACACCCCTAGTTTCCTGCCACTTGTATTGCTCATAGCGCCTGATCCGCTCTCGGAGGTGCTCAGGGAGTAAGCGGTGAGACATCCACTGCTCTGCATCTCGTCTTTTCACCCTCATCTCTTCTAGTCTTACTGTTGTGGACTGCAGATATGTCTGTCATACAACAAGTACTTCAGTTAATTAGAGTGCAGTGTAATCTGATAATTAATTATGACCACCGAGTAAAAAACAAATCGTATCAGCTAGCCTATATCCGAGGCTGAAAAACTTTACCATCCCGTATCTATTAGATGCAACTGACTTCACAATAATGCTGTTAACAAAAAGACATTTCTAGGCTGGATAGGCATGACCCACAATCTAAGTTGTTTTAACCACATAAGGAACATCAAAAATAATCATACATATATAAGGGATATAATGAGAACTTTAGAAAAATCATTTCGCTGTTATAAGACAAATCTGGAAAACAAACATTTTTAGTGTGTACTTTATATGACAATTTGTAAATTGCCTGAACTTTAACACAGAACTGAATGCTACAAATCTACCTGCATATTTCCAATGAGAAACGAAAATAGCACCAAGCCGGCGATGGAAATGAAAACTGCAAAGCAAATTTCCCAGACATAGGTACTTGTTTCGAGATTTTGACCGAGGGAACTGCAAAACAAAGTATCAGTTAGAATGAAAGCATAATAAATTTAACTGAAAATGAACAGTACACAATGGGAGCTCCACAGAGATAATATTCTAGTCATGAAAAGTAAAGGGAGGGATAAAAAGCTAACCTCTTAGAAGGGCTTAGAAAGGTTGACATATAAACAAGGCTGAACGTAAGAGAGGCTAATATGAAACTAAGAAAGACAAGGCTGTTGTTTATTAATAAATCTCCAACTTAAGTGCCAATTTCTTTAGGATTGAATCTAGTCTTTAAAGATTCTTTTAACCTCATTGCACTCGAAAGAGAGATGTTTTTACCACTGAAAAGGGTTAATATACCTCTTGTACTGTTAGAAATAGCTTAAATATACTCTCGTTATACTTTCGGTCCAAATATACCCCTCTTATATTTTGACACAAATTTGGCCTTAATTTTGATGGAGGGACACATGACAAGCTCAGAATCAAATAATTCACCCCCCAATTTTTAATATCCGATTCCTTTAGAAACCCACTTGTTTAACCCAACCCATTCTCTTTTCTTTTGATCTTCTTCTTCTCTTAAGACCCAAATCTGAGTTCTTTCTAATGATTTCGCTGAGAAAAATGGAGTTCGCTGGAATTCATCTTCTCCTTCCGCAGCTCTGTTGTAGAATCCCTAAGTACTAACACGTAATAGCAATAAAGTATGATTATGTAACTAAGTACTAACACATAATTTTTTGAGAATGAAAATACTTATCTACTAATACATAATTAGGTAGCTGCTGCTGCTTCTTTTTTTTTTAAATCTAGGCGTTTGAAATTGGTAATTTATCATATATAAATATTGGTCATTGTGGGAGTCACGCTTTAGAACTTGATGGCCTGTTTGGCAGAACATGTCGCTGCCGATTTTGTGTTTGGAGATTCATTGGTTGAGGTGGGTGAAAATTATTATATTGCTTCTCTTTCAAAAGCAAATTTCTACCCAAAAGAAATTGATTTTCGGGGTCCAACACGATGATGAAAAATAAAAGAAAATGGGTCGGGTTGGATTACACAGGTGGGTTTCTAAGAGAATCGGATACTTAAAATTGAGGGTAGGTTATTTGATTCTGAGCTTGATATGGGGCCCTCTGTCAAAATTAAGATCAAATTTTTGTCAAAGTATAATAAGGGGTATATTTGGACCGAAAATATAACGAAAGGGATATAGTTAGTCTGAAAGTATAATAAGATGCATATTCAAACTATTTCTAATAGTAAATGGGTATATTTGCCCCTTTCCCATTTTACTAAGTTTTCCCTCCAAATTAGGATATCAAAGATGTTATATAATAATAACAATAACAACAAAATAACCAGTGTAGTCCCACAAAGTTATGCCTGGGGAGGGTAGAGAGGGTAGAGAGGCTATTTTACGATAGTCCCTCGGCTCAAGGAAAAACAATCCAAAGCAGACCCGAGAAAAGAAAAAATACCAAAAAAAAGAAAAAAAAAAATAACAAGTGAAAGCATAACAAAGCATTCTGAACAGTAACAACAACAAAGATACTATAAAATAAATTATCCTAAAACACAATTTTTCTAGGTCATTCTTTATGGACATGCAGAGATATCTTTGCACATAAAACCATGCTTTTGCATTACTAGCGGTATCAGCAGAATAGGCTTGTTTGACCAAGTATTCATCTCCTTAACCCCCACCCATCAAGGCATGTCAATATTCGAGACAAATATAAAATCTTTTAAACAGAGATAATCCCAACTAAGTACTGTGCTCAAGCCACAGAAACAACAAATAAGCCACAAGCTATCCCAAAAGGAGTTTGTTACTCTTCCTACCACAGTTTCCAATATATGGCTGGTGAACAGCAGCATAATACATACAAATATGGTTAGACAGCGCATAGGAGCAAAAGTATCAACAGCAAACACACAGTTGAATATGCAAAACTCAAGTACATAGAACTAGCATACCTCAAGTTCTGCAAACCCCACCAGAAACAATAAAAGAACTTCTGTGGAAAATCCATTGATTCCACTACACCAGACTGGAGGGCGTCAAGGAATATCCCAAAATCAAATAGTGTCGTATTTGGTGTCTCTATAGGACATGAACTATTTAGCAATGTTTTGAATCCTGTATGATCATCATCACAGTACAATGAAGAGTGATGACAAGCAGATATATTTCCACATGCTCGTTGCCAACAAGTAGATTCACGTTCAATAGAAAACAGGTACCAAAAGGCTCCAAGTACCTACAAAAGCAGATTACAGCTCATTACTGGCAAAGTGATTCAGCAATAATAACACACCAAGTATAAGACAATGACTTAAACTTGCTATTATTACTAAATATCTGTAGATGATATGTCTGAATGCCAGGGAAAACTTATGATGAGTGCAATTCCACTAACTTTATTCCTATAACACCATTTGGTACCAAAAATAAAATCAATTCCTAAAATAACACCTATAAATATAGTCACCCCAAAAGTAATTATCAAACACATCAAGTTTAACTAGCAGAGTGCATATACTGTCAGCCTTTCAGAACTTAAAATCAAGCTTATCACAAACTTACATGACTGGCAAGCATATAAAGGAGGAGATTAAACGCAGCTCCAGCCCATGCTGTTTCAGTAAGTATGCCAGAAGTTCTAGTGACTTCCTTATATAAAGGATATACTCGAAGGAGCCTTGGAATATATTGGAAGAAGACGACAAATTTCAGCAAATTCTTCGTATTCAAAGATTTAGCACCCCGCAACTTAGGAATTACAATTAAAATTGCAACCTGAAAAAAAGAAAAGAAAAAGGACATGCGTTTAAACAATAAATGTAGGGTTTGTCTTTGCATAAGTAATGAGCTGCATGATTATAGTTATCAAACTAGTTACTGTCAGAGTACAATCTCTTTCACAGGTCTAGCTTAACAACATACAACAAACTTAACATCACGAAGTGTATGACAACACAAAAGTTCACAAAATCATCTAACGCCAAAATAGGCTCCATATCATGGGAATCTACCTCCTCAGTGACAGATGGAATGATCATTTGTTCGAAGCACCTAAACCCTCGACACGGTTGACCAATCACGTGTCATTTCAGTAAAATAAGAACATTCTTTAAATCAAGACTGAAATAACATTTCAAAGAGAAGTCGCTCTAACCTGTGGTAAAGGAAGAACAGCAAGAATATCAATTAAGAAGTAGGAGGACAAGTATCTCTTTGCTATTTCCCACGGATCTTCAACCAAAACGCCTCTTCCAAAAACACGTGATGAAGGGGCGATGAAACCAGTACGAAATTGAAGCACAATATGGAAAAGGTAAAAGATATCAGTGATGGAACGCAAAACGCTAGCTGTAACCTCCATTTTTCTATCCAAATGCAGGCATTTGTTGTTATTGTCAATCACTGGAATGTAGAAGAACAAAGGATCCAAGGAAATGGCAATTACACAGGATAATACAAATATTTTGTTCCACTTCTGAAGAAACGGTCCTTGAGGATCAAGCATCTTTTTTTCCGATCCCAAACTTTTTGCCAGAAGGCAACTTAAACAAGAATTTAAGGCATGTATTATGCTTTTGATCCTTCCAGAACCACTTTCCAGGGCTTTGTGAAATTCATTAGAGAAGACTCCAAATTTGCCCCTGTGTGCTCCATCTTTATATGGAAAATTCCCCTCTGAGCTTTTCTCTGAGTTCCAATCCTGAAACCTGCATGGAAATCAATTGGAGTGAAGAAACGCAATTAAAGTCAGACAACTCAGAAAATTGATCCATGATTAATAAAACTTCGTTACACTAAATAACAATGGAATTGATAATTCGCATCAAGTAGGTTAAAGCTTACGTTACAAGGTTAGATTGACAAAAATAAAGTTATCCCACATAAAAGCAGAATACGTGAAGAATACCCAGCTTCTCTCTTTCCTTAAAATTCCATAATTAGTTTACTACTTCCCATTCTCTCTAATCTCTTCACTCACTCAATTTTCTCTTCTATGTCAAATGCTTACGTTAAGACAAGTGAAACTAGTTCAATATGCTTCCTAAACAAAAACATCCTGTGGGTAGCATATAAAATAAGTGAACAAATAAAAGGGTTTACCGGGTTCACAGAAACTGACCTCACAAATTTATCTTGCCGGTGATTCATAACTTAAATCAACGCATCAATTATTCCAAGAGGCAGTAAACTTCCAAAATCCTTTGAGGGACAACAGGTTTCTTCATAAAAACTGCCTCGAGTAACGCATCCAGGACCTACATAGCATTCCCTGAAAATTTTATTACACAAGTTTATAGGATAATATGTTGACACTCCCATATTATAACAGTAAAACCAGAAACCCCATGATATATTTCCTTTAATGATTCATGATCGAAATACTTTTGAGTGTTGTTACATGCAAGACGCTTTGCCACAAAAATCATAAAATTTAGAATTAGGAACGGATTGCTTAGTCAGTTATAACATTATCTTGTCATCAGAGAGGAGGAAGCCAAATAATCCAATAGAAAATGTTAACACATAACATAGCCATAGAAAAATAACAGGAGCCTAAGGGTGCGTTCAGCATGGAGGAAACTGCTTTCTGATTTCTCATGTTAGGTTAGTCAAAGTTTTCGAAAAACATTTTCACTAGAAAAAAAAGTTCCTTAAAATGCAGCAGAAGCTTTTAGAACAATATTGTTTTGCTTATACACCGGACACAAGATCTCAATTGTGGGATTTCACTAGGTATATCGTTATTGTTGTTGTATACACCAAACCCGAGAAAATAAATAAGAAATCCACTTATTTTCTTAAGCAAACATTTTCCTTCGTACCGAACACACCCTAAAATCACACTCAAGTTCAAAGACATTGAATGACCCCAACTCCCAACAAAGTCAACTAATCTAATTGAAGACATCTACATCCAAATGTAACCAAAAAAAAAAAAAAACTTCCACCAAAATAATCCACAACATTAATAAATACCTTAATCAGATACACAATAACCTTATACATCAAACATAAAGCAGTTCAGTTTCTTCACTTGTCAAAGTCAGTAATACTAAAAAGTTAAAATCACAAATTTTTGAATCATTACTACAAACTGCACTCCACAAAATCAAGGAAAATAAAGTCAAAATTGAACTCTAACACGTAACAACAACAAATCAGTACAAACAAATACTAACCAATTTGACCATGAAAAAAAAAACACTAATTTTTCCAAATGAACTTTAGCAACAACAAATTAGTATTCGAATTGAAATAGATACATACCAAATCATCAAGTGTATAATACAGCAAGAAAACAACTACTACGAAGACGAAGATGATTAATGGAGGGAAGGAAGGTTCTCGGAGACTTCGTCTTTAGGGCTGATTTTTTAATTTATTTATTATATATATATATATTTTTTTTGTAAAAGATATTATAAACCAACTTGTCTTTTTAACGGAAAAAAACGAAGGTGATGGGGTCAATGGGTGAGTCCACGCAAGTATTTGAACCGGTGTCTTGGGTTTTTCCGGTTCTTTGCCATAACGGTACTTGTTTTATAAACTAACGGCGACGGCGCGCTTGTTTTTTTTTTTTTTTTCTTGTTCTTGTTTGTGTTTGGTTTTGTGGTTTACGATATTCGAATTAATTTCATCTCTTTCTTTAAGCAAACTACTATAATTATTATGACAATCAAGAGGAGTCTTTATTTGCGGTGCTTAGCCTACAAAAAATGATATTTAGTGTATGAGGATTATGGCTTTTTATACAAATATACTAAGTTATCTTAATTTATTATTTTCGTGACTTCGATATAAATTTATATTTTTGCATTGTAATATTTCATAAGTTATTTTTAAAGAATCTATGTTCCACTAGACATAAGTTTAAACAAATATTGAAAATACTATAATATCGTATGGTGAAAATTTCACGTACAATTCTGTAACAGTAATAGAGATTGATAGGGATCATTAACATATGACTCTTAGTCTATTCATTTCTGCCTTTTGAAAGAATCTAGAATCTCAATTAGCAGATTCATTAGAAACCTCCTGGCTTTCGTATTTTGGCAGGTCTATGAGATCCTTTCGTATTACTATTAGTAGCGCATGGGTAAAGACAAAATTAAAGATTAGTATTTCATTTGAAAGTTAAAACTAAAGACCAATTCAATTGAAGCGCAAAGTATGTAATTTTTATAAATAATTGACATCTATATTCTTGCTTTAAGACAAATTTATAGGTACCAAATATTATGACACACCCTAAAACAGATTTATCCATTTTTAATGTAACATAAAACTCATGGCCTAACTAGTTGGGCCGTTTTATGTGTGCGTCTCTAAAAAGTCCACTGAACTCTTTTGTGTTTATTTACGGGAATGTACCACTTTTTGCAGACCTTTACCGTTGTTTGGCCCTAAAATGTCATTTAACCATTTATTGACCAACAAAAAGTTATAGATAATACATAAAATTCAAATAATTAGGGAAAATGGGATTCTTTTCAGTTACATGATTGGAATTGGCTGAAACTATATAAACAATACAATATACAAATTTGAGAATGATTGAAGCTGAATTGAAATGATTTGGTGTCAAAATGTATAGTTGAAATTGGATGAAATTTTTTGCGATACGTATAATATACATGTATTTTGAAGGCGTTTTACATAGAGAATCCCCTTAACTTGCCAGCAAATTCTATTTAGATACTGAAACTATTGCTTGTTCCAATTGAACTTCTGACTTCCTGAAGACATGGTAAGGTATTCCTATTAGATACATTCAATTCGAATCTTATTGCAGTCACTCTAAATGAGTTTTAACTCGTCTTCCTCACTTTCCGAGCAACCAAAACAATATTCAAATTCAATATAAGGATCCAATCTTTTTGCAATCAAATTGTCAGGGATTCACCACTTTTTTCAAGCCTTTACTGTATACAATATATTAGCCATAAAAAGTATCATTTAACTGCTTTTAGCTAATAAAAAAGTTATCAATAATATATAACATTAAATAAATTTGAGAAAGGTTGGAGGAGAATGAACTACTTGGAGTCAAAATTCGTAACTGAGATTGAATTTCTATGTGACACATGTATCTTAAATGTGTGGATATACACAAAAATATAAAAGGGTATATACAAGGGATACACATCTCATCTTCTTTTTTGTTCATCTTTTAGTTTAAATTTGGTTCAAATTTCAACTTCAACCATATAAAATCCTCTGCCAAATCGCCCCAAAATTAAGATTCAAATTCTTTAAGATGTACCTAATATATTTTAACAATACCTTATAAAATATAGTTCAATTTCGAAAATTCAAATTCTGAAACTCAAACTTAAGGGAACTTCAATATAGTGTAGTCTTCACTTTCTAAGCAACCAAAACAGTGTTTAAAGACCTTTTTAACCCAAAAATTAAGGATAAGAACAATGAGGTCCAATAGGTGGAAGGAAGACAAATTAAATAGGTAATTGAAAATGCAATTCATCTCGTAATTTGTAATCATGAGATGAAATTAATATTTGAACATGCAATTTCAATTCATGATTTGAGATCATGAGATAAAATTCTAAATTCTCCAAAAATCTTGATTTGAGAATTTTATATCATGATTTCACCTTTTCAAATACAAAAATTGATGCATAACTTTGTATTTAGTAAAAAAAAATCCACTATTTTATACCTTCATAACATTTATTTTAGGTGTAAACAATTAATTAGTAGTTCGTATTATTGCTCTTGATATTGACCAACAAGTAACTCAAAGTAACAATGTTAGTTCGTTGTCTCGATCATCTGATTAGAAATGCATGCTTAATGTGAGGAGTTTGTTCGTACTATGTGGAAAAATTATATTAAAGAGTAGTACATTATAATTCATTTCAATTTTACTTTTTATTGAACTAAAGTTCGATAATTATTGTATATTTTTTTAGAACAGATTTGTGACAATGCATTATACTTTATTGTAAACTTTTGCTTATTTAATAAGATTATCTAAGAGTTCAAATTTTTTTAGTAGTTTCACAACTTGTGAAGATTTTATGTCCATGAAAGCTCTAAGAATATTTCAGCCATATTAGCAGAATAAGTGCTTAACAATTTCTTTCTTATCATTTGCACTATCTGTTTATAGTTAAATTCAATGCTTATTTTTAAACTTCTAACTATTTTTTTAATTTTTTTTTTTTACAAAAAAGTTACAACAACACATTAGGCTTTTTGACGATTGATACTTATCAACGACTTGTGGTACTTGAAACAGGTTCTTGCTTTGTTTTTTCCTTATGTCAAGAGTTTTCTGAGGGGAAAAGATCAGAAATAGCAAAGTTGGTTCTTTAGCTAAGACAATCGCAATAACAAATTGCTAATTACTCAAAATGACACTTGTATTTATATTTGAGAAAGTTTTTCCTGACAAAATACATATGCGGAATATCCTAACAACTTGAGTTTAAAAGGAAAAAGAATATTAGTTCCTTTAAATCATGTTCAATTGAAGATTTTATTTTCAAATAGAAAGTTTTTTTTTTAAATGAGTTTCAAAATAATTCAAAACTTAAGATTTTTCTTCCTGATTTTCTCTCTTTCTCTCTCTTTTATCTCTGACATCTCTTTGTATTTTATATTTTCTTCACTTTTTTTTTTGTATTTTTGCATCTCTCACCCTCTTTGTATTTTTTTTTTATATTTTGTATTCTATATATTTTTTTGTATCTAACAATACACTTTATATAAATTATTTATATTTGTATGTTAAATTTATTATTTATATTTGTATTAAACGAGTATTATTTGTATCTGTATGATTAAACACTGCTTTCATTTTTTGAAATACTTACACACACACACATATGTTTATGCATTTATTTGTTATGAAATACATATACAACTGAAAAATCAGGCCTTATTCAAATCGAAATACATAACTTTATTTATGACCTCAAATGCCTATACAACACATAGATTCTTTTAAACACTGTCATCATTCTTTGAAATACATATACAAATTTATTTATTTATTTTTGAAATATGTGTACAATCAAAGGCGGACTCACATGAAGCCGTGAGAGTGTACGTGCACTCGATAACTTTAAGAAAATTATATATATATATATATATATGTATATGTATATATATATATTTATATGTATAGATACCCTAATAAAGTGGTAATATATTAAATTGTGCACCTTCAATATCAAAGCTTGTCTGGGCGCTGGTTTAGAACGCGAATGAGAGGTCCTTTGGTCAATGACATTACGAGTTCGATACTTGATAGGGGTGTCTTTGTTTTCCTTTATAAATTCTTTAGATATTTAATTGTTTGCCACCTCATCTAGTCCCACGCCCCCACTCTTATTTTATAATAAGTTTAATATGTATTTTTATTTTTTAAATTAATAAATCCATGGCAATTCCCTAATCTCCGAGCCTAAACTGCAAAATATATCAGATTCCCCTCAATTTCCTAAAATATTTTAATTTCTCCAAAGTCTCTCCAAGATAAGAAAGAAAAATGTGAGAACACGCAGACGCATCAGTCATCATCAACTGTCGACGGCTACGCAAAATTACATCATTTCGACAGACGGCAACACAGGTTAGACTCTTCCTTTACCTTTATTACATATTATTTTTGTTTTGCTATAAAAAGAGAGGTGTAATTCTTCAATTGATAATGTCATACTTATTTGTTTTGTCTTATGAAATAAGGGGTGTGATTCCCCCATTGTATATCATATTTTTTTAAATTTTACGAGGAGGGGTGTGATTTTCCTATTAAAATTATTTGTATTTACTTAATTTTTTTAGGGGTGTGATTCCTCCATTAATATCATATCATTTTTGTTGTTTTACGAAAGAAGAGGTATGATTCCCCTATTGAGACTATGACTTTTTTTTTGGTTTGGTAAAGGTGTGATTTTTCTATTATATTTTATTTGTTTTGTGCTATATCACTACAAGAAAGAAGGCATTTTTCAACAATTTTTTTTGTTGTCATATATTGTATGTTTTTGCCAAAAGTACTTTTGGCAACAATAAAAAAGTTGTTGCATGTCGTTGCAATAAACGTGATGGGAAAACTTTTTGCAACAATAAAATATATTATTGCCAAAAATAACTTAACACAATCAAAAGAGTTCTTGTCTTACATTCGTATAGTTGTGGCTTATAAAAAATTTTGCAAGAAAATTTAATGTTGCTATAAATTATCTTTTTTACCAACATTATTAGTTGTTGCAAAAACTTGATAAAAATTAGTTAGTAGGCGGTTAGAAAGCTTTTTAGCAACAGTAGTTTTTATTGCAATAAACTAATATTTTTTATACACTTTTAGCATCAATTTGTGAGTAGTTGCCACATACACAATACACATTTTAAAAATAATTTTATGAAAATACTAAAATTAAAAATTTTAAAATTTGCAAAGGTCAATACATATATAAGATTGATGAACTAGATATTTTTTACTTTCAAAAAAATTAAGTACTTCTACATATCTTTCCTTGTAAAGATAATATAAACTCATTATGGTATTAGAGAATATTGTATTACTAACATTAATATAATTAGTTTTACAATGAGAAAGGAGAATACTTCTCTGCAATGATAGATAACTCATCTTCTTCCTAATAATCTCCAAATCTCATCCCACCCAAATCTCCAGATTTGTTGATACATCCAAATAACCCAAACTTCTTTAAATCAAAACTACTTGCCTCGGAGCATATTACAGAACTTCATATGAAAGACTGATCGAAACTTCAATCAAACACCTCTACTCAAGAAACTAGTGATGAGGTAGAAAATCTGGCTAATGTCATTAAAACCATCAAAATCTGGCTAATGTCATTAAAACCATCTCTTTATCAAAAGAAGATAAAAATAGGCTCTGCTCTCCTCGGAAACACTCCATTATCCTCAAATTGGTGGAAAGAAAAGTTTCACATCAATATTTGAGGGATAAGCTTATCCACTTATGGCGGCTTGCTGAACCATTTTCTCTAATTGACTTGGGATGGGATTTTTATATAGAAAAATTCACAAATACAGATAGTCTATCCCATGTCCTTCAAAATGGCCCATGTTTCATTAATGGACACTACCTCTCAATCAAAAAATGGGAGCCTAACTTTGTTTCGGAGAATGAAAAAATTACATAATCTGTGGTGTGGGTTCGCCTTCGTCAATTACCTACGGAGTTTTATGATGGATTAATCCTCCAAAAGATAGGAAATGCCATTGGTAAACTATTAAAAATAGATGTATGTACAAGTTCAACCCTTCGTGGTCGCTATGCCTGGCTGTGTGTTCAAATACCAATCGATAAACCCGTTTTGCATTTTATTTAAGTTGGGTTGCATAAACAACCTATATTATACTAAGGATAGGGCTTCCTCTGCACTATGTGGGGTTGATTTGGGCATGTTAAATACAAGTGCGTTCACTTTCCAACCCCGCTTCACTGCGATCCTTCGTCTTCAGCTCAATCTACACCCACAACAGATACTCTGAGCCTTGCAGATGAATGGCAAACCGTCAAGTTTCCTCCAAAATGAAAGCCGACTGCTCCAAAGACCCCCTCCGCCATGCTTAATTTTGAAGATCCCCCTCCGCCACCAACTCAAGAGACAACAAAAAGTAGTTCGATAAAAGTAAAAATTGGTAAGCAAAATATAACTTCTACATCTGCAGGTACATCTACAAACCCTTTTACCTTTAAATCTACTGCTCCTTCTTCTACTTCTTCTGCTTAAAATTCCAACTCTAAATCTTAAAAGAATGAAAATTTAAATGTAGTTTCTCAGAAAAAACTTATCCGATCCTCTATAAGAGATACTGCTATTACTAGTGCAAATACTAAAAGCCAAGGCACGTTTGTTTGCTCTAATAAATATGCTGCATTTACTACTGAGGTCTCTACGTCTGTTCATTCCCCAACTTCAGACAAAAATTTGAATAAATTAAGCCCCTCAACTGCAAATACTCGGGCCCTCAAAAAAGAAATATTGTCTCTTCCCCCCCTCATTACAAACGATGGCAAATTGCTCTGACTTTGCTCAGAACTTTTACTACGTGGCATTACACCATGAAAACCCTTTAGCTTCTACTGCTGTAAACCCAAAAAAAATTAATTACCCCTACTCCTCCTAGGGCTGATTTGGACCTGTGCTTGACAGAAAATCTCCTTTGTCTCCTATGCCAGGCCACCTGTCCAACGGACATTACATGCATAAGCACTTACAAGTAATCTCCACTACCTCTTCAACTTCCACTATATTATTGATCTTACTTCCCCTTCCCAACTTTTTTCACAATCATTACCTCAGCTTTTTCACTCAACCTCTACTTTAAATCCTATTGTTTCCTCTCCTCAACATGAACAACAGGATCTTACTTCATCTTCATCAGAAAGTACGCCTATCCCTTGTTCCTCCTCCTACACCTACACTCAACATGGCTAATACTTCATTAATCCCACTACCTGCTCTTCGTCACCCCCTGCTATTTGCGACCCAGCCAGTTTATCCCCTCTATCAACCTCAAATATAGATAAAGAAAGCCCTGCAAGGGCAAGCAGTACTATTCTCCATAGACATCAATGGAGTGAAGACATTAGTCATATTACCAAGCCATAATTTCTTGGCTCAACTGATCTCGTAGGGAATGAAGAAAGTGGTCGAATACTTTGTGAACCATATGTGGCTCACGAATGTTATGGAAATGCTTCAAACCTTCCTCTCCCTACAGCTTATCCACACCATGCAAATACTGTGGAATCTACCCCACCTCCTAAATTAATTTCCCAACGAGCCTCATAATCTTTACTGAGGACGAAAACAAGAAACATATTCATCTTTGTCCAGTCTTCCTAATCAAGAGCTCCTTTGACTTGAGACCAACAATCAATAGTGCACTCACAAAATATGCAGTAGTAATGACGCCAACTCTGCGGCCTAGTCAGTTCACTATTGGGGACAGTGCCAATCCTTCAAACCACTTTTCCCCAATGATTCAAGCTACCTGCTTTATAGTTTGGAATACTAGGGGGGTTAGTAATGACAACTTTAGACTCAACTTCAGAGATCTCATCAATACCCATAATCTTTGTCTTGTGACTCTTCTAGAAACTAAGCTTACTGAGCATATGGGTCTTATGTTCGAGTTTAGCTTTGATAATTTTTTGGAAGTTCTGGCCTAAGGTCAGTTGAGGGGGATAGCGCTTCTTTGGTACACAAGTTTTTTGAGCCTTACTCGTAGGAACCGGTTAGCCCAGGAGCTTCATGCAATATTCGGGTTCGCCTTAGTAACTCTTACTATTTGTTTTTTGCAATTTATGCTAGTAATGACTTTGTAACCCGTTTGAACCTTTGGAAAAATCTTGAAAACCTTGCTAGTTGTATAAACTGTCCCTGGTTAGTGGCGGGGGATTTTAACAAGGTGCTTACGCAAAATGACAAATGGGGGAGGCGTCATATAAATAATAATAGAAGCCATGAATTCTGGTCCCGTGTTAACAATTGTAACTTAATGGATTTAGGGTTCAAAGGTGGGAAGTATACTTGGTCAAATTATAGAAGGAATAATAAGGGTCTCATTCTTGAACGACTAGATCATGCCTTTATGAATGATCAGTGGTTAGAAGCTTGGCCTAATGCTCATGTTACCCATCTCCCTAAAACTCATCCGGATCACAATCCCCTTCTTATATCCCTCTCAAATTGCTTTGTATATGGTTGTAGTAAACCCTTTAGGCTTGAAAAATATTGGATGGATCATCCTGATTCTACCAATATTGTTAGGGCTAGTTGGAAGGCTAGGAATATTTTAGATGCGTTCACCGCTTTTCAACAGGCTGTTTTAGCTTGGTGTAGACAAACTTTCGGTAATATTCTGAGAAACAAATGTCTGCTGTTAGCTAGATTGGATGGAATTCAATATTCCCCGGCTTACCCCACTAGCAACTTCCTCCAAACTTTGGAGCTTCATTTTAAGTGGGCTTATAATAATGTACTCAAAATGGAAGAGGATTAGTGGCGCCAGCGCTCGCATATTAATTGGCTCAAACATGGTGATGCAAATACCAAATTTTTCTATATATCTTCTCTCAATAGGAGACGTAAGAAAAAAATTTCCTACTTTAAGGATGATGAGGATAATTGGATAACGGACCCCATCAAACTAACTACCCATGTTTATGATTACTTTTTTAACTGCTTTACTACCTCCCACTCTTCCACTAACTGGAAACACCTTAAAAATTCCCCTGTCATTTTCCAGAATTATGACCTCTCGTGCCTTGATAACCCCTACAAGATATCAATATAATGCAAGCCTTATTCTCATTCCAACCTTTTACAGCACCGGGTCCCGATGAACTACACCCACATATTTTGCAATCCCAATGGAACATTGTCGAAAACTCTGTAAAGGATCTGTGCCATCAAATCTTTCGTACACAGAAACTTCCCCTACCTTAAATGAGACTTACCTTTGCCTTATCCCAAAATTCCCTAATGCTAACCTTTTGAAAAACTTCCGCCCCATCATCTTATGTAATACCACTTACAAAATAATTACTAAATTATTGCTAATCAAATTAAACCCCACCTCTCCAATCTCATTGGCCCCCACCAAACGAGTTTTCTAAAAGGTCGAGGGCTCCTGACAAGTCCATCCTTGTCCAAGAACTAGTCACTTATCTCCTTCGATCAAAGAGTAGCAAAGGCAGTTTCATGCTCAAATTAGTCCTTGAAAAGGCTTTTGACCGCCTTGAATGGTCTTTTATTTATCGTACTCTATGCCATTTTAAATTCCCCCTAATATATTTCCTTTGATTATGAACTGCATTTCTTCTAGTAATATTGTTGTTTTGGTCAACAGTTTTACCACAAACTCTTTCTCCCTTTCAAGAGGTATCCATCAAGGGGATTCTATGTCCCCCTATATCATTATACTTTGCATGGAGCTCTTTTCGTCATACATAAATCATCAAGTGGAAATTCTATGCTGGGACCCTATCACCCTTGGTGCTCGTGGGCCTCCTATTTCCCATCTCTTTTTCGCTGATGACCTCACTCTTGTATTCAAAGCAACTTCAAAATCTATCCACACTATTTCTAACTGTCAGCAGTACTTCTGCAGGCCCTTGGGTCAAAATATCAATACAGGTAAATCAAAGGCTTTTTACTCAAACACATGTCCCAATTCTATTAAGCATTTTATTAAAGATCTTCTGAAAATCTCCCCAACAGATAGCTTTGGTAAATACTTAGGTTTTCCTATTATTAATAGTAAACCTAAAAGTGCTGATTTTCACTTTCTTGTAGATAATATGCGTAAAAAACTCTCTGCCTGGAAAACCAAATTCTTATCATAGGAAAGAAACTAGTGCTTGCTCAAACTACTCTTAATGCCATTTCTGCGTACACTATGCAATATTTCCAACTTCCCAAAAAAATATGTCACTCCAATGACCAAATTCAAAGGAGTTTTATTTGGGGATCTACGCCTTAACACCGTAAACTTCATTATGTAGCTTGGAGTAAGATTACCACCTCTAAGGAGTACGGGGGCCTTGGTATTCAAGATTGTGTTACAAAAAGTAAAGCCATCCTTACGGGTTTGTCGTGGAGATATTTCACAAACCCATTTGCCTTCTGGGTTTGGGTTCTAGACTTTAATTATTCTAACAACAAGTTGAGCCCTTCTCGCTTCTTTATTTGGAATAACATTCTTCAAGAGAGTGCCATCTGTAATCAAACTACTGCGTGGGTCCCTGGCTCGGGGAAACTTATTAACCTTTGGACCTACCGTTGGATTCCTAGTTCCCCATTACTTAGGCACTTTTTTTATGATCCTATTCTTCATAATGAGGATCAGTTTACTCTGTCCAACTTCTGGAATGGAACCGACTAAGATTGGCATAAACTTTCTTTTGAAATCCCACCTGATATTATTCAGCGAGCCTCAATTATCCGTCCTAACAGTGCTCTTGGAGACCATGACTACCCTTATTGGACCCTCAATAAGAATGATTTGTTTTCAACCAAATCTATCTACCATCTGCTGATAAATCACCAACATACCTCTTATGAGTTTTGATGGATCTGGAAACTGTGTAGTTTAGAGAAGATCAAATTATTTCTTTGGTTATGCTCACATGATATGATCCCTACAACAACCTATCTTCACTATATTGGTCTGGCCCCCTCAAACCTCTGCCGTATCTATAAGTATGAACCCACAATGTCCTCCCATATCTTCCTCCGGTGCTACATTACCAAGAAATTTTAGCTAGATATGGGCCTATACCTTTCTAATGTTAATCACGCCACCCAACACTGGCTTTTCATCCTTCATAAATTAAATTTGTCGCGTCAATCCAACTACCCTCAATGGTTAGTTTTTTTCCCCTTTGCAATCTGGCAGATCTGGCTAAATTGGAACCATAATGTCTTCCACTCAACAAAAAATCTTCTTTACATTTCCATAGTCCGCCAAAAAATTAGGGAATTCCTTCTCCATACCCAAAATCCTAGTAATCAAGTGGGTGTTACTAATCTTACTGCCAGATGGTTTCCCCCTTCTCCAGAAAAATACAATTTTAATATTGATGGATCCTTCTCTCCAGCAATGGTTTCAGTGGTATCAGCAGTGTTATCTATGATAATCATGGTCATTGGGTAGTAGGTTTTGATGATCGAAGTGCTAGTCATTGTCATACGTTGGTAGAACTGGAGGCCCTTCAAGAAGGTCTACGTATGGCTATCCTCCATAACCTCAGCCCCATGGAAATAGAATCTGACTCCACGGAGCTCCGTAATTTACTTCATTACCCTTTCCCTCCTTATACTGATATTGTCAATGCTTGCAGGTCAATGTTGAAGAGCTTGGGGAATCCAGTGGTACGACATAGCTTTCGTCAAGCAAATAGAGTAGCTGACATCCTCTCCAGATTAAGTTCCCACAGGCCAAGAATAAGTACTAACGACTTTTTTTTAACTCCACCTGATGCTGTTGAAGCCCAGCTCTGTCAAGATTGGAATAGAGTACTGTGTAATATAGAAGTATCTTGGTCAACTTATTATCAGCTAGTATGTCTAGGAAATTAGTCTGTTTTGTGTACTTATGGTTGTAATATTCCCAGATTGGACTCCTCTGAGAGTCATACTGATGACTCTATTTTGTTAAGGTCGGGACAATGTATTCACTCTAATATAGTCTTGTGTGAACCTCCTTAAGCTTATATATAATATGTTCTTTCCTACCAAAAAAATAACTCATTATGATCTTATACTAAGTAATTAAAAAAAAGAATCTTCTCGGATAGCACTTGTGTTGTTACTTGATTTAAATCTCCCCACTTGATATCTTCTTATCTAGCTCTTCAAATTTTTCCTCAAGTGATGCTTTTTCACTCAAAAGTCTCTTTTTTGTCTCTTCTGTAGTACGCTACATAGCACGAGCTTTCAACTCTTCTTGAATCTTTTCTAAGACCTGCTAGTGAAAGATTCATGAGTTTATATTTTGTGGATTATAGAAAAATTTGGAAAAAGGTCAAATTCATAGCTCTACCTGATTATTTGCTTCAACCAACTCTTTTGGATTTTTTTTTCAAACCGTAAGGACCCATCAACTTTGAAAACTGTAATTCTAAGTTTCGCTTCTCTGTTAAAGCAGCCTGTCAAGAATGAAGTAATAAAATGAGATGATTGTCTCCTTAAGAAATAAAATTTAATAACATTTAACAAACACCTGAAGCTCTGCATCTTTTTCATTGCATAAAGATCTGAATTTATCACAATCATAATCGGCCACTTCTAAATTTTGCTTCTCAATAGTCAAGTTGTCTTTTAAGCGATCCAGTTCTTTTTGCATCTCTGATTTTTGTTTGACCATAAGTCATAAGTAAATATGTACCTAAAATATATTTCATTGTGCTTATTAATCAAAATTTAAAAAAGATAGATGGATGTAGAATGGTTAGAGCAAATAGATGTCATGTACGTTTCATCACGGAGAGAGAAAACTAATCTGTCTTTTTTTTCAGCTGCAATATTTTTCTTATAATTATAATTTAATTTATAATTATATATCGTCTTGCAGCAAAACTTGCTTCTAAATTCAGGGTTGCAAGAAGCACCACCCAATAGGTTGGTAGTCAGTTGAATTGGAGTAGAAACTATGCAGCTAAGGATATTAAATTTGGAGTTGAAGCACGGGGAGTGATGCTTCAAGGTGTTGAACAGCTTGGTAATGCTATTAAAGTCACTATGGGTCCAAAAGGTTGTAATATGGCAATTGAACAAAGTTGGGATGCACCTAAGGTAACCAGAAGATCAGTATGCAAATTATTCAGAATACGCTAAAGATTCCATTACATACTATTAATTCTAATTCTGGGGTGGAGGGATCAGTAGTAGTTGGCAAACTGTTGAAGCAGAATAACCCTGATCTTGGATATGATGCAACAAAAGGTAAATATGTTGATATGGTAAAAGCAGGATTCATTGATCCATTGAAAGTAATTAGGATAATTCTGGTTGATGCTGCTAGTGTGTCATATTTATTGACTACAACTGAAGCTGTTATTGTTGAGCAACCCAAGGATGAGAAGGCATCTCCAGCTATGCTTGATGGTGGTATAGACTACTGATGCATTATAAAAAAATAGTGATTCAAGATGACCTGACATATATATTTTATCTCACAGAATAAGAAATTTTCTTTAAGGTTGTTGGTCATGGTGCCACAATCATAACAATAGCCAGTTCCTGATGAAGCATTGCCTCCAACAACTTAAGAGGTAAAAATGGTTTATGAACCACCATCTCCGCCACTAGCCATAACTTACGATAAATAGAAGCCACAAGCTGAGGAAAGCAGAATAAAAAAAATGACATCAGGAAATTGAGCCTCCTACTATCAAAGAAGAAACAAGATGAAACACCTGCTGAGG
Source organism: Capsicum annuum (assembly GCF_002878395.1). NCBI lineage: Eukaryota > Viridiplantae > Streptophyta > Magnoliopsida > Solanales > Solanaceae > Capsicum > Capsicum annuum. Next base: position 228,273,783 of record NC_061113.1, read on the forward strand.
AAAAGTCTGAGCAACAGACAACAATAATTGACATTGTGTAAATATTTGAGGCTGTTGAGGAAAAGAATAAAAAAGTACATTTAGAGTACCTCCTGTATCGACCAGTCCTCCCAGAGCTCTCCGGATAGGGGCCAATCGTACTCAGCTTTTTGAAGGAAAGGTGTCTAATGCTGAATTCAGCTAGTCTATTCACATGCATCTTTTACTTCTAAAGTTACTAGAGTTGGCCACTTCATGAGAATGAACCCGCCCAAGTTCTCTAGTACTAAGGTAGAAGAGGACCCGCAGGAGTTCGTAGATGAAATAGAGAAGATTTTATAAGCAATACATGTTGATCAGGTGAAAAGTGTTGGGATAGCAGCATACCAGCTAAAGGATGTAGCGAACCAATGGTACAATGAATGGGAATATGTGAAGGGTGACAGTGCTGAGCCCACAGTTTGGAACGAGTTCGTGGAACCTTTTCTTGACCGATTCTTTCCTCTGGAGCTGAGGGAAGCTAAAGTAGAGGAGTTCATGAACCTTAACTAGGGTAAGATAAGTGTTCAGAGGTATATTTTAAAGTTTAATCAGCTGGCCTGTTATATCCATGAGATGATAAGTAGTAAGAGGGCCCAAATGAGGAAGTTTGCTTTCGACCTTTTAGATGATCTGGTGCTTAAGTGTCAGGGAGCTATGCTGAATAGGGATATAAACTTTGCTAGGTCAGTCCATATACAACAAGTTGAGGAGAAAAAGAAAAAGATAGTCGAATCTAGGGAAAAGGACAGGCAGGCAAAGAGAGCCAGAGCAACAGACCAGAGTCATAGTCAATAGTAGAGCGACAATTGGGGTGGCAAATGAGAAAAGAAAAAGAATTGGGGTAATGCACAACCGACAGCTAGTGCTCCAGTGTCCAAACCCGCAGCTGAGCAGCCCACCCAGAATTTTTACTCTAGTCAGGGGCCGAGGATGCAGGGTACGCAGTTGCAGGGAACTGTAGCCCAGACTTCTCGGTCCTATCCGCGCTGTGGGAGATGTGGGAGGAATCATCCAGGGAGATGTCAGTTTGGCACTTTGGTGTATTATTCATGCGGCTAGCCAGGCCATATCCAGAGAGACTGTCTGACAGCAAAGAGTAATGTTAGAGGAGCCAAGTCACAGGCAAATTCTTCTGCACCACCACCTTAGAAGGGTACCACTTCATCTATCGAAAATGGCCGAAATTGGTTGTATACCTTGACCAACCACCAGAAGGCAGAGGCCTCTCCAGATGTAGTTACCGGTACATTGTGAATCTTTTCTTGTGATGTTTATATGTTATTAGATCCCGGGTATACATTATCTTATGTGATCCCATATGTGGCTATTGGTTTTGGGTTTGAGCCCGATGTGATCTTGAACCCTTTTTTATTTCTACCCCGGTGGGGGATTGTGTTGTTGCTAGGAGGGTGTATAGGGGTTGTGTTGTGACTATTTATAGCTGGGATGCTATGGCAGATCTCATAGATCTATATATGGTTGACTTTGATGCTATCTTAGGGATGGACTGGCTCCATTCATGTTATGCCACACTGAATTGTAGGACCCAAAAAGTCACTTTCTCTTTTTTGAGTGAACAAGTTATAGAGTGGGAAGGTTGTTCTTTAGCACCCAGAGGGAACTTTATATCCTACCTCAGAGCCCGTAAACTTATCTCTAAGGGTTGTTTGTACCATCTTATTTGGGTTAAAGATTCTAGTGCCGAAAGTCTTCCTCTTCAGTCTGTCCCCGTAGTGAATGAATTTCTGGAAGTCTTTCCAGATGATCTCCAAGGAATACCACCTGATAGGGAGATAGATTTTGGTATTGATTTATTGCTAGATACCCATCCTATCTCTATTCCACCATATAGGATGGCTCCTGCAGAGCTAAAAGAGTTGAAAGAACAACTAGCAGATCTTCTAGATAAAGGTTTTATCTGCTACAATGTGTCTCCCTAGGGTGTACTTATGCTTTTCATGCAAGAGAAAGATGGTTCCCTGCATACGTGCATTGGTTAGCGCCAGTTGAATAAGGTCACGATTAAAAATAAATATCCCCTTCCTAGGATTGATGATCTTTTTGACCAACTTCAGGGTGCCAAATGTTTTTCAAAGATAGACCTTCGTTCGGGATATCACTAGTTGAAAGTTAGAGAGACGAATATTCCCAAAATAGCTTTTCGAACCAGATACAACCATTATGAATTCTTAGTCATATCCCTCGGGTTGACTAATACCCCTACAGTTTTTATGGATCTAATGAATAGGGTTTTCCGTCAGTTTCTGGATCTATTTGTCATTGTTTTCATTGATGATATTTTGGTATATTCTAAGAGCGAGGAGAACCATGCCAATCACCTCCGAATCATCCTTCAGACTCTTAAAGATCATAAGTTGTATGCAAAATTTTCCAAGTGTGAATTCTGGCTGAATGCTATTACGTTCTTGGGGCATATTGTGTCTAGTAAGGGGATTAAGGTTGATCCCCAAAAGATTGAGGCAGTGAGAAAATGGACCAGACCCACGACTCCAATCGATATTTGGAGCTTCTTAGGTTTGGCGGGTTATTACACAAGATTCGTAGAAAGTTTTTCTTCTATAGCTGCACCACTTACTAAGTTGACTCAGAGCAAGGTGAAGTTTTTATGGTCTGACTCTTATGAGAATAGTTTTGAGAAGTTGAAAGACAAGTTGACTACTGCTCCTATTTTGATTCTTTCGGAGGGTACAGAAGGTTTTGTTGTATACTGTGATGCATCTCGAGTGGGACTTGGGTGTATTCTTATGCAGCACGGTAAGGTAGTGACTTATGCATCTAGGTAGTTGAAGGTGCATGAGCGAAACTACCGTACTCATGACTTGGTGTTAGCGACTGTGGTCTTTGCACTTAAGATTTGGCGGCACTATCTTTATGGGGTGCATGAAGATATTTTCACGGACCACAAGAGTTTACAGTATGTTTTCTCGCAGAAAGAATTGAATCTCAGGTAGAGGCGATGCTTCAAACTTTTAAAAGACTATGACATAAGCCTGCACTATCACCCGGGTAAGGCAAATATTGTAGCTGGCGCCCTCAGTAGATTGTCCATGGGCAGTCTTTCTCATGTTGTGAAAGGGAAGAGGGAGATGGTAAAGGATATTCACCGGCTTACAAATCTAGGGGCGCGGCTCTTGGATTCCAAAGATGGGGGAATGATTGTTCATGAGATAGCTAAATATTCCCTTTGTGCAGAAGTTAAAGAGGAGCAGGTTGAAGATCCCATCTTGATGCAAATCAAGAGAGAAGTGGGTCAATAGAAAGTGATGTCATTTGAAATTGGTGGTGATGGTATTTTGAGATACCAGGGTAGGTTGTGTATGCCAGATGTAGATGGTCTGAGGAAGAGGATCCTTAACGAAGCTCACATGTCGAGGTATGTTGTTCACCCTGGCTCTACTAAGATGTATCAGGATTTGAAAACTATTTATTGGTGGAATAATATGAAGCGTGATGTGGCTAACTATGTTGCCAAGTGTTTGAATTGTCAATAAGTTAAAGTGGAACATTTGAGGCCAGGTAGTTCTTCTCAAGAGATAGCTTTGCCTTTGTGGAAGTGGGAGATGATTAATATGGACTTCATTACAGGACTTCTGAGGTCCCGAAACCAGTATGATTCCATTTGGGTGATTGTAGATAGGTTGACCAAGTCAACTCACTTCCTACTTGTCAGGACTAATTATTTGGGAGAGGATTATGCCAAGTTGTTCATTCCAGAAATAGTTTGTTTGCATGGGGCACCTGTGTCCATCATATCTGACCGAGGTACACAGTTTTCTTCATAGTTTTGGAGATCATTTCAAAAGGGTTTAGGTACCCAAGTGAATTTGGGCACGTCTTTCCACCCTCATATAGATGAGCAATTTAAGTGCACCATCCAGAACCTTGAGGATTGCATGATTGATTTTAAAGGTAGTTGGGTAGAGCGCTTACCATTGATAGAGTTCGCATATAATAATAGTTTGCATTCTGATATTAAGATGGCTCATTTTGAAGCACTATATGGGAGGAGATGTAGGTCTCCGATAGGATGATATGAAGTAAGTGAGATGCAAATATTTGGGCCTGATCTTGTTCATCAGGCAATTAAAGATGTGAAAGTCATTAGAAAATTACTTAAGACAGCTCAGAGTCGTTAGAAGTCCTACACCAATGTTAGGAGAAGAGATCTAGAGTTTGAGGTTGGAGATTGGGTGTTTCTCAAGGTTTCTCCTATGAAGAGAGTCATGCGATTCGGGAAGAAAGGTAAGCTGAGTCCTCGCTATATAGGACCATATCAGATTTTAAGAAGGGTAGGTGTAGTTGCGTATGAGTTGGAGTTTCCTGCCAGTTTGGGTTCCGTTCATCCGGTTTTTCATTTTTCTATGTTGAAGAAGTGCATTGGAAACCATTCTTTAGTGTTGCCTGTCGAAGAAATCAAAGTGATAGACTTCTTATCCTATGAAGAAGATCCTGTAGAAGTTTTGGATTGCCAAGTTAAAAGATTGAGGAACAAAGAGATAGCCTCAATTAAAGTGTTGTGGAGAAACCAGAAAATTGAATAAGCGACTTGGGAATCAGAAATTGACATGAGAGCTAGATACCCAAAACTTTTTTATCCAATGGATGACGAAATGAAAGGTACAATCCTTACCTTATTCTTTCTATGCCTTAGTATGCTTGAAATTATGCTTGTCTGTGTCCCGCGTCAACATTCAGGGATGAATGTTCCCAAGGGGGGATATTGTAACACCCCAAGCTTTTCCTAGATAAATTTTGTCCCTAGAGAATCAAGCATTGACTTTTAAAATGGTTTAAACTTATTTCCCTATGGAATCCCTTAGACTTCAACTCATCATTACGTAGGTAATTGAATAAGTTTTCTGTCGACATAAGATGCGTCCAAAATGGACACTCGGTGAAGGAGTTATGGTTAATCTAAGTCCTAGTTGTAAAACACCATCATTCCAGTCCTTGGCGCATCGTAGAGAGGGTGTAAATGACAATGGTCAATTTTCAGTAGGACTCCGCGATGGTGGCGCATCATGGAGTGGGCCAAATTCCCATTCGTCAAATTCCAGTGAGCCACCGTGATAGTGGCGCGTCGCGGTGGCCCATTAAATCGGGTTCCCAATTTAAAATTTTCCAGTTTCATTCAAAAGTTAGCAAGGCTAGTTTGGACTTTTTCCAAGTCTCTTAAAACGTCCAAAACAAGAGATTAAGGCCTCTACAAGCATAATATACAACATTCTCAAGATTTCCCTCAAAATAAAAACACTAGTTCATATACTTCTCCTCCAAGAAACTCAAGATTCAACCGCGAGTTTTAGAAGATAATTAGAGATTTCAAATCCCCAATCCGCAAGCTTCAAGAATCATCCATTACTTTCTGAAATAGAGGTACGTGGGGTTTATCCTAAAAACTACATAGGCTTAAAACAATTAGACCATGATTTTTATTAGATTTTTATGCATGAATTTCAAAGGGGTTTTGGAATCTATATTTTAAATTACGTACTCCGAATGTTTTAATGTTACTATTGTTTTGACCTTGTGGTCCTATCTCCTAAGTTGATTTACATGTATACGTATATGTATGGACTTTGAGATTTACGATCGTTGAGAGCATAAATTGTGAACTCCCTCTCGTGTATTAAATTAAAGATTATGGTTTTATGATTTGAAAGGTGTTTTCGCAATATTATAGAATTTGAGCATGATTAGAAATTGTTGAGAGGGTGTTTCTTGATATAAATGTGTTCTTGTGTTTAAGAGAAAGAATTGCACGTGAATTGGGAACTTTGACATGACCACCTTGTACCGTACTATTGAAATGCTTGACAAAGATGAGTTCCTTGTATGTGTTTACATGAGGTTTGAGAAAGAGTTTCTTTGAATTGAATTATTGAAATGGTGGTCCCAAAATTTATGTTTTGAAAATAGAGATTTACGATAGACTATAATGGCTCAGAGATGTGACTTGTAAGTCAATGGTATGACGATACCATATGTATTCATGCCATAACAGATTATGTTTTCAGAGTATGTTTTCAGAGAATGTTTTCAGAGTATATTTTCTGAGCATGTTTTCAGAGTATGTTTTCAGAGACGGCATGTCTGATAGAGTATTAAAAAAGGGATTAAAGAGGGTTAGGTGGCTACCCGAAGAAGGTGCGAGTTCAAGCAACTCTTAGCCTGAAATCATATTTGCCGATACGGGTAGATTGTTATTGTACGCTAGCGACGACCGTGTGGCGTAGTAGATTCAAAGACTCTGACCCTTGAGGCACACTTGGGTTGGGGGCTTCGCTGCTGAGTTAATGGCAGTTTCCATATAGCTCATAAAATTTTTCAGAGTTGTAGGATATACCACCTAGCTCAAAAAAACACAGATTTCTCAGAGTGGTGATGATTTTTACAGAGTCTTTAAAATGCCCATGTGAATTCTTACTACATGATATACTTATGAACTGTTTTAAATTGCTCTCATATATGTTGAATAATAAATGATTATTTTGGATATGCTCTGCGTACCAGTACATCTGTATTGACCCCTCTCCCCCTCCAACCTCTCAGGTTTTGAGGCACAGTCTAGGGGTCCAGATAAGCCGTAGATAATTCAGAAAGCTGATCAGATTGTTCAGTGGTGAGCCTTCTCTATTCCAGAAGGCTTGTCTTTTCAGATTATGTCTCTTATTTCAGTTTTGGTCTACTGGGGGCTTTGTCCCAGTTTCAGACAGTTGTCATGTTTTCATGTAGTAGAGATTTTGTAGACTGAGTTAGATGTTATTAAGATGTTGTTGAATTGCAGTTTCCATAATTATATTGAATTCAGAATTGACCATGTTTCTGTAGCGGATTATGTTTCCGTATCTTCTTTTATTATATGAATGTTGTGCATGATTACCATATAGAGAAGGGCGTTCCGGGCCTTCATGGTTCGGGATGTCCATCACGGCTAGGCCCTAGTTCGGGTTGTGACACACTGCTTCCAGCTTGGATATCAAGAGGCTCAGTATACACCGTGATTCTGAGACAACAAAAATGATTTCATAGTTGTTTCCTTTGTTTCAGATTTCAGAATTTCTATTTTTTCAGTATGGAAGTGAGATTAGAAAATAATAGATGGAAACATATATGAGAGTTAAATAATGGAATTCAACAATATAAGAAAAAAAACTTGAGAGACTACTCTATAAACAAAAAATCAGGAGGTCTACTGGGAGATAGGAAGAGTGGCTGGTTTCTTCAACCCTATGGAAACTTTTAATGGAATACAAGCAGGAGAAGATATCCTATGGCGGAAGGGCAACTGCAAAGGTGAGTTCAAAGTCAATACAGTATACAAGGTGATGGATCAGTTGAATTAACAGGGCAAACTGGATAGAAAACCACCCCTACCCCCACCCCCACCCCCACCCCCACAAACATACACTATTATTTATCTGGAATATATGTTTAGTAAATATTCGACATAAGGAATCAACCCTTAATCTATTTTATCAAGTTTCAGGCTTTGAAACTAATAAAAAAAACCAACAAAAACAAATCCATATTGCCAATTTTCTCATGATTTTGGAGATTTTTCAATTAATTAAAGTCTTTGTATCATGGATTTCTTGAACCTTTATCTTATATATGCAACACATGTTGAAATCTAGTCTTACTTAATTAGACAAATGGGAGTAGTAAATTACCAACATATAAGCAACAATCTTATCTTTCACTAGATCAAGAACTCCCTTCCAATTCTTGACGTCATGTCTATCATTATGATGAAATTTCACTGATAGCTCGGTAATAAAATCTTTAGCTCCTGCACCTACTGCTACTGTTCGATCTAGTGGGATAATCACCTTCAACTTTCCATTGTCATTTTCCTTGCGTTTCTTTTGGGTTGAAAGCCCTATTGTCTTTCTTCTTTCCTTTCTATTTTTTTCTGTAATAGTACATAAAATTATTTAGACATAAATAAATAAAGCATAACTACAGATGTTGGAGAGATACAATTTAATAAATAAATCAATTTACCCGGAGGTGAGATTGCAGATACATTGGTAGTTTCACCATTATTAGAAATATCCACATTTCTCATCATGATTGACTGCAATATATTAAAAATTTTAACAAATAAAGACTAATCAAATGTAGAAATCAAGAAGGTAATTGATAATAAAACTTCTATGGTCAAAGAGATTCAATAAAGAAAAAGTTATCTCGATGATGACTTACAAATCACATCCAATCGTTATCCTCGACTTTATCATGTTCAGTAGTTTTTCCATCCATGGCAGAGTTACTGCAGTCATCCAGGTCTTCATGATCAGACTCATCTACACCTACTTCTTCCTCGCTATTGAGAGAAGGTGCTTCAACACTCACTCCATCAATATCTTCTCTTTGTATTCTAATGTTATCATTGTCTAACTCCACTTGTGGATTTGCTTCTCCTGTTTCAACTAAGTCAATCAGTTGAAATGGTTCCATGTCATCTTCTTGTTCGGGAACATCAGATAAATTTCATGGTCTTACCCTTATTACTGCATGCTATTTTTCACTTCAGCCATGTTTAACATAGTACACTGACTGAGCCTGCGAGCCTAGAATGAATGGATCACTTGTGTAATGAAGTCACGTTATATCTACAGACACGAATCCATATTCATCTTATTTGTAACCTCTACTTTGACTATGACCTTGAGGAGGAACTTCAAACCAATCATATTCAAATAATAGAACTGATTTATTGTTCATATGTTAAATCTCTAAATTTTTTTTTATCTTTTCAAAATAATCAACATTTCCCGTATGTTCATCACTCTTCACCATCATGCCACTATTTTGAGTTTTCAAACCTAGCTCAGATGCCACTGTTCGAATGAGAATCATTCAAGATATATCCATTATGACTAATAACACGAGGGTCTAGAGGTCTTGCCAAAAATAGTAATTCATCAGTAATTCAGTTATCACCATTCTTCTTTAATTATACCACCTGTAATATTTTAGTTACAAAATCATAAACTTTAATGTTAAGTTTTAAAAATAAATTTACAAACCATCAAATGATATAGTTTACCTTTTCTTCAAACCACCAAGGAAATTCCTCTTTGTGTCTCTTGGCTATGTTTCTATTATTCTCCTTTGTTAATATGTCTAAACGTTCCGTATGGATTGAGAACAGTGCAAAAAAAAATTTAAAAATTACAACACAGTTGACTATTTATAAAAAAAATGATGTAAGGGTAAAATATATCTTACTCAATCCAAGGTTTGACTTTCTCACAATTTTGGAGAATGTAAAAGTGGGCTTGATTGATTTCAAGAGTACTCAACTCTGTCCAAGAACCTCCTGATAGTGGTTTACCGCCACAATTAAATATTGACAAGCTATTGTGATCTATGCTAGAAGAATCAAAATTTCTATTTGGACGATTTTTCTTCATTTCCATATCAGTCAAATATCTAGAGCAGAATGTCATACACTCCTCTGCAAGATAACCTTCAGCAATTGATCCTTCCACACGATATTTGTTGCGTACATAACCTTTCAACATTCGCAAAAATCTGTGAAGTATATATATTAATATTTTAATAAATTTCAATTAAAAAATAGTTTTAAAAGGTAATAATCGAATCTTTCAATGAAGTACCTCCATCGAAATTGCACAGGACCACCCAACTTTGCCTCGTTCACCAAATGAATTACCAAATGAACCATGACATCAAAGAACGACGGTAAGAACACACGTTATAATTTACATAATGTAATTCATATGCTTTTATCCAGATGATCCAACTTCTCCACATGCAATTCTTTAGCACACAAATCACTACAAAATAGTGACAATTAAATTAATGGTTCATGTGCATCTTTTGACAAGATTTCTTTGATGATAAGTGGTAAAAGTCCCTAAAAAAGAACATGATGATCATGAATTTTAAGTCTAAAAATTTTATCTTCCTTGATACAACGACTAATGTTTGAAGCATACGCATCAGAAAACTTAACTTCTTTGATGAGTTGATAAAATTAAATTCTTTCAGCATTAGACATTATATAACTTGCAGGAGGAAGTATGTATTTATCCCCACTTTTTACTAGATGAAGAAACTTTTTAATTTTCATTTCTTGTAAGTCCAGTTGAGATTTCAATGTGTCCTTAGTTTTTCCTTCAATGTCCAACAACGTTCCAAATTCACTTTCACTAATATTCTTTTCAACGTGCATTACATCCAAATTATTTCTTAATAGATTTGAAGGAAAATATGGGAGTTCAAAGAATACATTTTTCTTTTTTTCCAATTATTACATTTTTCAGTATCTCATTTTCTTTTTCTTATGCTGCCATTGACTGACCTTTGTGAAAAAGTATTAAGTTGCATAAGCACATCTTTACCACTCAAAGCTTGTGGTGCAAGTCTTTCTATCTTTGTATTGTCAAAATAAATTTTATTCTATCGATAAGGATGATTTATCTCCAAAAACCTATGATGACCCATGTAGCATTGCTTTCGATCATGTTTCAAGTACACTGAAAAAGTATCTACATGACTAACTGGACAAGCTAGTTTACCTTTAGTGCTCCAACCAGAAAAAATATCATAAGCAGAAAAATCATTGATTTTCCACAATAAAGAAGCACGTAATTGAAAATTTTGTTTCACAAAAGCATCATAAGTCTCAATTTCATCCGCCCATAAGATATTCAAATCATCAATCAAGGGTTGGAGATACATGTCAATATCCATACCAGGACCAATGGTCCTGGAATAAGTAAGGACAATAATAGACTAGATTATTTTAGGCAAAGCCATGGGCGAAGATTATATGGAATCAAGATGACAGGCCACATGCTATATGAATTACTCATTGAACCAAAAGGATTAAATCCATCTGAAGCAAGTCCAAGTCTTACACTGCGAGGATCTAAAGCAAAATTTGGATATTTTTTATCCAAAGTTTTTCATGCCAATGAGTCAGCTGGATGTCTTAACACTCTATCATCAATTTCATTTATTTTTATGCCACCTCATTTCTTCTGTAATTTCTTTTTTCATAAATAGTCGTTGTAATCTAGGTATTATAGGAAAGTATCTAAGAATCTTTATAGGAATTCCCCTTTTTTTCTTATTCAAATTAGCTGAAGCAACCTCATTATTAACATCTTCTTTTCTTATTGTCTATTTTTTTCCACCACATTTAGAACATTGTTCAAGATCAACATATTCCTCTCTATATAAGATGCAATTATTAACACATGCATCTATCTTCACATAATCTAAACCCAAATCTTTTATTATCTTTTGAGCTTCATAAATAGAATTCGAAAGCACATTCTCTTTAGGTAAAGCATCACTCAGTAATTTCAACAAAGAGTCAAATGAGGTATTACTCCATCCATGCATATACTTCATTTGAGAAAGACGCACTATAAAAGAGAGTTTGGAGAACTTTTCACAATTCGGATACAACTCTTTTTCTGCTTCTTTTAATAACCTAAAGAAACTCTTACCTTCTGTATTAGGTTTTTCATGCTCTGAATCAGTTGTCTCATTAAATTCATGATTACTATTGGGAATACCATGATACATATCATGCAACATTTAAAAAATGGGAGCTTCATCAGTTTCTAAATTTGAATCTTCACTAATATTTGTTTCATCATCTGAAGATAAATTTGGCTCACCATGATTAATCCACCTTTTATAAGTTTGTCTTATTCCCCATCTACGTAAGTCTGTTTTCACTTCGTCTCACATTTTCCAAAGAACATTATTACATTTCATGAACGGACATTGAATTTTTACACCAACCTCAAGATTGGAAATTGCAAAGTTTTAAAATTATTCCACACCATTTAAGTATTGCGGTAATGTTCTATTTCCAATATGCATCCAACTTTTATCCATTATATACTTACCTACAGAGAATTTCATATCAATAAACATAAAATTATATGAATTTTTCTTACTAAAAGATAAAGAAAATAAATGTTAGAGAAAGCCTTCATATTATAAAAAGTTGAAATAAAGGCCAAAGAGTGTTTTCAAGACAAAAAAATAATGATTCAAGTGGTTAAACTCAATATTTAAAATATATGTTAAGTAAAGGTGAGATATAGTGAGAATGTAGTTGCAAAAAATTAAAGAATCTACAAACATTACAAACAACAAAAAAAATCTAATTTTAGAAGAAGAAAAAATAAAAAAGAGCCCGAGAAAGCCTTGTTGAGAGCTATATACACATTAGTCTTTGTATTATAATTATTTATTATTTTCTTTAATCTTGAAAATTTAACCATGGATAGAAGGTCCAAATATTATTTTAAGCTCAAAGCTCATTTTGCAGACCTTTTTGTTACACATTAATAGCCACACTTTAATTAAATGAATGGCCACATGGTTTTCAGCATATAGCCATTGAACAACATTAAATTTTGGGATATATATATATATATATATATATATATATATATATATATATAGAGAGAGAGAGAGAGAGAGAGAGAGAGAGAGAGAGAGAGAGAGAGAGAAGAAAATCTTAGATAGTATTACATACCCGTTCAATGAAAATTTAATTTGGTTCAATGAAAAGTCTCTCTTGTAAACTTACTTTGAAAGACCTTGCCGATTAAGTGAAAGAAGTGATGCCTGCAAATACAAAAATGGCATAGTTATGGTTGAGTTTAACCATATGATATCCTAGCAATTAAAGAAGGCCTATTTTTTTTTTTAAATAAATAAATAAAAGGATCAACAATGAACAAATGCGATTGCTTCCTAGACAAAAGCAATTGGACATGTTATTAATATGATTTAGACAAAATCTCTCTGGCGATGCTCCTGGCGTAGGTTAACTATAATGTGTGCCTCTTGAGAATGACCATGGCTAGTGTGGGGGGAAGTGGAAGTGGACGAGGATGACCTAGGAAGACTCCTTTGCTGATGCTTGGTAGCTCAGTCAGCTCGAAAGTAAAGGGAGAAAGTCCAACGAGTAGCGACAAAGCACCATATATCACTCTGGTGAAAAGCTCGATGGTTACAATAGGGTCATTACCCTCTGGAACGATAAAGCAACTGGAATTGAGTACACTCTCTTCAATAATTATATCAAATCCCTTACTTGTGCAAAACCTACCCGCGTCAATGAAACACAGGGAGAAGATAAGAAAGCTAATAATGAGATTGAACAATCAAATGACCAAGATACAATAAGGACCAGGCAATTTTCTGGCAATCGGGCTGCTAACAATGGTATGCCTCTCACCTATATTACTCTTACAGTTGCAAATGGTTATACTATGGTTTAACTAAAGAAATCTGAGGTTGATCAAGAAATAGATAAATGGTGTTGTTTGTTAATTGCTTATGTGATTGGAGATTTACCATGGTATGGTGCTATGTTGCATTTTGTGAACCTAAATTGGAAGAAAGGCACTGCTACAGATGTGTATCTTTATGAAAATAGGTATTATGTGGTTAAATTCCACAGAAGATATGAATGAAATATTAGCTGCTGAACCTTATAGCTGTAACTATAGGCCCATGATTCTAAAATAATGGACACCCATATTTCAAATTCACGGAGTAATCCTTAACAGACAGTTCATTGTGGGTCAAGTTTCCCCTCCTTCCAATAATATGTTGGGTTGTGATTCCCTTAGCAAAATAGTAAGTTTAATAGGAATTCCATTATCTGTCGATGAGTGCACTGCAAAATAATCCAGAATTTCCTACGCAAGGATGTTAATTAAAGTTAATGTTACAAAACCATTAGTAATGAGGTGATAGTCATGGACCCATATGGGAAAACTTTTGCATAAAATGTGGAATACGAATGGGTGCCACAATACTGTACCAACTTCCTTAAGATTTTCCATTCATGTGATAAAGAGAAAGAGTTTCAAGTGGTACCTCCTAAGAGGAAAAGGAAAATGCAGCAGATTATCCGTCAATGGCAATACAAAGGACCAGTTCAACCCGTGAGCTATGAGCTGGGAGAACCTTCTATTATAAACACAAAGGATGGTCAACCAAATCAACCAGAATTAGACAAGAATATATCCCCGCAGCTCCAAATCCTTTATCACCAAACCTAAAAGTTCAACAAACTATTATAGCAGCAACGAGCCCAGCCACCCAAGTTACATAACATAACACCAGGGGTAAGAGCATATATGTTGGAGGTACATGTGTAAAATCAGGGATCATTGGACCTATGATTACTAAGATTGGCTTTAAAGCTTTCCTTATCGGGGATCATGAGATTACTGCCTTACATCCCTCGGATAAAGGTAGGAGAACCTCAAATTTTTAATGCATTGTTGGTATGGAATGTTAGAGGAATAAACAAGAGACATAAGTAGAGAGAATTATCTCTTTATTTGAGAGAAAATAATATCCATTTAGATGGATTATTAGAAACTAGAGTGAAGGAGAATAAGGCTATGTCTATATTCAAAAAATTTGTCACAAAATAGAAAGTTGAATACAACTATAGTATTGCTAGAAACGTGAGGATTTGGATACTTTGAGACCCTAATATATGCAATGTTACTGTCCATTATAATGAAGAGCAACTGATCCACATTACAGTCTCTCAAAGCTTTTCGCCTGTTCAATTTGATATGACTAGTATATAAATACAACACCATCGAGCAAAGGAAATGTTTATGGTAGGCATGGGACATGTCCTGAATCACCAACAACAGCTTGACCAAATTTTCTACTTACATTATATGAAATTCAAATAATTTACATTAAAAACAAGTTACCAAGTCATATACACGCAAGCGCTAGTAACTTGATGCAACACTTAATTTTTCGACTCCGATAATGTTTAAGTGATATGGAATCATCATGAATAGCTAGCGGTATTTTCTTGAAGTATCTTTCTCTGCTTAGATTTTCTACTAGCAGTTTGTAAGTAACTGAAAATTCAACATTATCATCATCTCATCAAAGTATATATTCTACCAAAGACCAACACAATAGACATTTTCCTTCGAATTGAGACTTGGAATTTATTTATTGCTTCTAATTATTGACATTCTTTATAAATATCAAAGAATCAAATTAGACGAAATCGAATAGAAGTAATTTGATTTGGTATTTCATGCACACTATTGAAAAATTGAAAATCGAAGACCCTAATTGAAGTTTGAAAGAATTGAACACACCCCTAGTAAATACCTATGTGAGATTTGAGAGTTCTTCCTTCAATTTTTCATTTACCAGTGAAGTTTGATAGAATGAAAATTATTCTGTTTTCAAGGCTTGTTTTTGAAGCAAACTATAATAGTGAATTGTGAAGATTAACAACAATTTCTCAAACAACAAACTCAAATTTAATTCTGCCATAGCCAAATTTAAGAACCCATAAAACCTAAAAAAGAAATAACCCTTTTCTATCCAAAATTTTTGAGCTAAATCATTAGGGAGAATCTACAGACTAAAAAGAAGGAATTTAAAAACTCTTAAAGGATCAACAAATTAAAAAGTACACAATAACTCAAGAAACAAGTCATCAAACTATATGTATAAACTAAATCATAATTAATAACTCACCAAACTTAGAGGAAGAAATCAAGGAAATAGCTTGGGTAAATGCCGCAATAGAGAAATCAAAGGAGATGAGATCTTGGGTTTCAATGGAAAAAGAAAACCTATAGTAGTGTTATTTTGGAGGAAACTAAGAGGTCTCCAATATTTTTGGGATTTGCCTCCTTTACTTGATATTTGGCGGAAAATTAAAAAAATTAATGAAAGTTAACACCTAATTAAGCGGATTAACAATAAAATAAATTAGTGTTGACAAATATTTTATAAAATAACAACAATTAAATCAAGTTGTTACCTTTTATTAAAATTAGGCAACAAAATTATGTTTGTTGTAAAAATGTTGTTGTACCTTTTTTATATTAACTGTAGAATATAACAACAAAATTATAATTTTTGACAACTATATAAAAACTGTGGTTAAAAATTACAAAATGTAGCAACAATAAAATTAACTTGTTGCCTTTATCGATCTAAGCCAACAATAATGTTGTCGTTGCTAAAAAGTTCTTGCTAATTGTACATTTTCTTGTAGTGCGTTATGAAAGGAGGGGTGCTATTCCCCAATTTGTAATGTTTACTTATATTTTTTATGAAAGTTTTCTTTTGTAGGAATTTATTATTGATTCTTGTGAATTGAAAGGGATAGATATTATTCTCCTCAATCAAGTTTTAGTTTTAAAGATAATTCTCCACGTCCTATAAAAGAGTTTGATGTGAATTTACTTAAATCCGATCCTGAAAAAAAAAATTAATTCATGAATATGACTCTACGATATGAGATTAAGTGAGAATATAATATATTAAAAAAAGCCTTGTCAACCATTTTTTCCTCAGTTTCTTCAAACTAAAATTGAAACAAAAATGAACCGATTAAATTTGTCATGAAATAAGGGTTCATATTCTAGGTGGATGGAGAATAGTGTGAAGAAAGATGTTCTGTTTTACTTATGTTGTTATTTATTTAAAAATGAGTATGCTAAGGACAATGTAGGTGAATTTTTTTAGGAAAATCAACTTTAAGGCTTGGAATCATAGTTTGGAATGATTTTAATTACATGTAGGTGAAGTAAACAATATTTTGCAGAAGATGTTTCAGTAAGATGCTAGATTTGAGAATCAATCTCAATCAATTCAAGTTTCTCTGAACAAACAATCTGAGTAAATAAGAACTATGGCAATGTTCCTCTTGGAATTCAAATTATCTTTTTAAGATCATGATGAAACTGAACCTTTAAAAACTAAAGGCTTTTTTCTAGGTCTTTTTGAATGACTGAGAAAAATGCTTTCTGATTTGGATAATATTATTTTAAAACATGCTCCAAAAAATGTTATGATGACTTCTTCAAAAATTCAAAAGAAAATTGTGAGTGCTTGTGCACAAGAAATCGTAAAAGCTATAACTGATGACTTGAATAGAGATATTTTTAAAATTTTAGTTGATGAATCCAAGGACATCTCACACTATGAAAAAATGGTCATTCCATTGAGGTATGTTAACAGAAAAAATAAAGTGAATGAGCAAGTTATTGCTATTGTTCGTGTTGGTGATATATCAGTAAAGATGTTGAAAAAAATAAAATGCTCTTTGCTTACGAGACACTCTTTAAGCATATTGATGAGTGGTAAATTTACTACTCATTTACATCCAAATTAGTGCATACTACTATGATTTAAAAGTATGAACGAGACAACTTTTTTATTTGAATGCACTAATTTTCACATTTTGTAGGTATACATATGACGAGAAGGAAAAAAGTGGAATTGAGCTTAAAAAAGATCAACAAGAGAAGAGATGTGCAAAAGCTAATAAACCCTGCACAGGAAGTGGTCTCAGCTACTGTAATCGCGGTCTGAGAGCCGTGATCGCGACAATCAATATCAGTTAGAATCAGCGATCACGGTAGATTCAACGCAATCGTGGAGATGTGATCGCGGTCCTAGTGATGCGATTGTAATGGCGCGGGTTATGGCATAGGGGAAAAAATGTAATTGCGAATAGCTGATTCCATATCCAAAAGGCCAAAAATCCCTTCACTTGGTATCATTATGAACTAGAATTGAGAGTTTAAGCTTTGAAAAATCCTACAAATTTCGGGCAGGATTCGTGTGTTTAAGTTTCCAAGTTTGTTTAGTTGTAATTGGAGTGAAATTGAAAAATATTCTTATTTTGTATCTTCAGAGGAAACTTTGGATGATCAATTTGGTATATTCTCTTTACCTAACTTCATGAGTATCTAAATACATTTCGTGGGATTATGTTGAAATATGGTGTAGATATGTGTGGATTGTGATGTATTAGTGTAGATTCTTAGTTGTTGTTGATGAGTTTTACTACTATTTGTTTGATTGAGTTGGGATTTGTGGGTGAAAATCCAAACCCCCAAAATGGAGTTTGGGTGAAAGTCCCAAATTCCTAAAAATCTCACATCATCCTTGAAAGAGGGATGCGAGTATACTTTTGAAGCCAATACCATCCTTAAAAGAGGGGTATGGGTGACAAGACATTAGTGATTAATATTTAGGTGTAGTTAATTATCTTTTCAGTATCTTAGAAATAGGGGTGGATTGAGAATTAGCTAAATCTAGGGTATCTTCCTAGAAATAGAGATGCCCAATTAAGGTATTAGGTGGATTTGATTGCTATATTTATGTGGTATCCAAAAGGGTCCTTGGGTGATACTCTTGAGGATTTGTTGACAAACTAGTATCAAGAACTTCTAACCTAGCCTACCTATGTAGTCATCAACTAGAGTTTGTATCTAATTGTCATGAACCCATATATTATTTGCACCTAGGAAGACATAATCCAAGATTTGTCTCATATTGAAATCTCAATCACAATTGTTCCCTTTAATTTATTAGTTTGAATAGACTTTAGTAAAATCACTTTCTACCCCCCCCCCCCCCCCCCCATTTTAATTTATAATTTCATTTTGTTTACACTGTGGGAATACACTTAGATGCTATCAACACCCATAGGGTTTGAAGACTAGACTCACTCCTCAAGAATTAGCCCTCAATTTGAGTTGAACTTTATTGACAATGATCGTCCTATATCAAACTATGGTATAGGTGAGCGTGATCAAAATTTATTTTTGATAACGCTAAAATTACACATCAATTAAAGTACAAGGCATTCATTGTCAATATAAATCCAACAAGAGTGAGGTCGAATCCTCGAGGAATAGTATGAGTGGCAAATAAGTAAGTTCAAAATGAATGTTGCTTGCTCAATTCAAACCTAGGATAAAATATTTGGGGGTTTTGAATGTTTTTGAAAATATCACAAATTTGGGCTTCTAGAAAACTAACTTGAGGCTAAGAATAATTAGAGTATAATCAATTAGGAACGGATCTTGGGGTTTTGAATTCTAGGTGTGAATTCATACATGGGTAATTATGAATTTATTCAAATTTAGCTAGAAGTTGTAGGTAGGCTAGATTTAAAGTATTAGCGTTAATCTTTCAACAAAACACTAAATTGCACTCATGGATTCTTTCGAATACCTCATGAGAATGCCCAACTTACTAATCCAAAACCTCAACTTAGCATCCCTATTTCTAGAATGATGCCCATCAAGCTAGCTAAATCACATAACATCCTTATTTCTAAGATAATACTAAGGAAATAACTAGTATCAAATAGTTGTTCACAATTACTCATTACCCACATACCTCATTCAAAAGTGGTGTGGGATCCAAGTCAATTTAGGGATTTCACCCACAAGTCTCAATTCAAACTAGGGTAATAGCAAAATTTACAACCAATAGCTAATTAGGTAGATATATAAACAAAACCCAATGCCAAATCACAACCTATCCAAGAATAACCCCAACAGGAAGAACTAGCAACTCATACCGATAATAAACAAGAATATACAAAAATCTCTATCAAATTAAAAGATAAAGAGAATGTCAAACCATATGTTAAATTCCAATAAATCTTCAATGAAATTTGTCAATTCTTCACTTAGGAGTTACTCTAATATCTTCTTAGCTCAAGATTAATACAGTAGTCTCCACAAGATGATTAATTGATGATAGGTCAAAAAAGTGGTAAAAATGAGCTAAAACCCCCTATTTGAACCTCAATCCCACATTTGTCAAATATTACAAAAATGCCCTTGAAACTTTTTTGCTCTCCCACGATCACCATCTCTTGACTGCGTTTGTGACTCATATGATCATTGTAGTCATATCGCAATTGTCCTCCGGTTGACTTGTATTGCGGTAGCTGAGGGTCGATTTCTGGGCCTGCATTCTTTTTGCTCACATTTCTTCTCTTTTACCTATTCCTCGGCTTATTTTTATCAAGTTTCCTTTCTCATCTTCCCATTTCAACTTTTACCTACACAATTGAGCATTAAGTAAGGAATCTATGAAAAATTAATGAGAAAGCATGATAATTTACTCTTAAAAGGTGCTAGAAAGTTAGCAAATTTACCACTCATCAGTACCCTCAAACTTAAACTATTGATTGTCCTCAAGCAATCAAGAATAATTCAATGAGATAGGGTATTCAATTCGAATCCACCCAAAAGAAAGCTATACTAAAGGAAAAAGCTAACAAAGCTCTACAAAGATTTTAACATATCATGACAACAAGTGAACCAAAATTTTTCAATAAGCACAACTTTATGAAGCAAGGAGGCAAGTTTGTATCAAAAGAACCTTTTAAATCAACAAAGCATCTTAAGACATAAAATCTTCAAAGATTGTGTTTTGTCTCAACCTTCACAATGCAACTTACCTCACTTATTTACCTAAATCGATAATAAGACTTCACCCTCTACCTAAAAGTATCGATGTTGCTCACAAGCAAGAGTTAGCTCCATATACACAAGACATTGAAATTTCTAAAGGATCTCAAATAATGAAAGAATTTACACTCAGTCTCGCAAAGAAATTTAAGCACAACGAGTGGAACCATAGACTTGCCCTTTGTGTTTTTTGCCACTAATGTAGACTTACCTAGTTTGGAATTACCAAGGTCTTGTGGGTCAATATGAAGGTATAAGGTGCGGGAAGGAATATATATGGATCAAGTGATTAAAAGACCTCCTTCAATGCAATCACTCAATACTTTTTACCCCCCAAATTTCCAAACTATCCACCTTATTCTCCTTCAAATCATTTTCCATACTTTCCTACCTTTTTTAATAAGCATTTACCAAATAATTTAAAGTCACTATTTATCTTTCTTCATTTCTTTGACCTTTTCAAGAGACTTTCTAAATTTAAGCCCTTCTTGTCCCCTCATTCGTCCGTTTTCTCTTTAAGTTATATGGGCTAGGTGTTGACACCTAATTTTTGCCCTCCCCGACTGGATTTATTCTCAAGATTCTTTGATTTTAAATAAAATTATAACATTTATTTTATCCGAATAAAAGTTTTTCAAAGTATTTATCTAGGTAATTTTGTCATCTTAAAGTAACAATTATATGTTTTATATGAAATCGTATAATTTTGTTTATTAAATAATTATTTTTACAAACAATCAAATTTTAATCAAGGGTTATCTTGAAAATTAATTCAAATGGTTAAAAATTTTTAATTCAAATATAATTTAGTTTCAAAAATAATTTATTTTGAAAAATATTTGTTGAATTTTATCAAATCAAGAAGCTCGGAATTAGAGAAGGTATTAAGTTGTAGCGAATTTTGATTTAATTTAGTCAATCTGTTAGATTTGACCATAATTAAAATTAAATTGGCTACAATTGCAATGCAAATTAGCCAATCAATTTTCAATGTTGGCCAAAGTTTAAATAGAATTGGCCAAATCCTAAACTTCCTTTTCCAAAATAACTTAATCTATCCATCAGCCCACTCCACCAATAACACACTTGGCACCAAAATAATATTACTCACCAGCCGGCCTAAATCCCTCAACCCAGCACCCATCAGCAGCCCAAAAATACTCAATAATAACAACCACAACAACAATTAAACCACAGACCTAGGCCCAACAAATCGACATGACCTGGCCCACATCCCCATTCCTTATCCAATAACGTCTAATACACGACAACAACTCCAATCCAACATACACTTTCAACAATACATCAACACATAACAACTTTAACAACAATTAACAACGATGACACCCGCCAAATCGACCCAACAAAATTCGCCGACCAACCCGTACCAGAACCCGAACTCGGTTTCCCGCTTGACTCGTAACTCGAACCCATCCATCGGAAATACCTGATAATTTAACCCGACAAAGACCCTTGAATCACGAAAAACCTCCCTCTTTTCATCTTATCTCTACAATTTTGTAGGCCTAGAGCCATCATTTTTGACTTTGGCTCAAGGTGGTGTGTGTTTCTTGCTCCCAAAATAAAATCTGAATCAGGAGCATCACAATCAAATCCGAATTTCTGGGATATGTTTCTATCCCTTTTCAATTTTTGTCAAATCCTTAACCACTCTTTGTGACAAAAGTAAACTTTCTTTTGATTTTCAAATGTGAGGTTTTCGACTATAAATAGAAACCGAGGCTTCCATTGAAAAGGGAGGAATTTTTGGGAGAAAATTAAGGATTTTGAAGGAGCGTTCCTTTAATCCCACGTAACCAAGAATTTCAGAAGAAACTGATTTAAAACTCGATCTCGACGAAAATTGAACTCCTATGAATCAAAGTCAAAAGTTCGATTGGTAAATCTCCGTAGTAATAGGCCCTTCTGTCTCGATTTGCTGCCCCTAAAATGGTAAACACCTTTCTCTTTCAGTTTTTGTTTCATAATTATTTCCTTATTAGCATCATTGTAATCGTAATTGCTGGGACTGTTCGCTGTAGAAATCTAGAATTTTATTGTATTTTTTTTGCTGTGTCGATAATCTAGACTCCAATGTGAATGAAATGGTGTGTATTGATTAAATCTCGAAGATCACATTTTTGTCTTGTGTTCACTGTTTGTACGTTGTATGCGACTGTTTTAACTTTGTATAAAATACGTTGTCATTGTGAAATCTATCTTTTAGCGATCAAGTTCCAATATAAATCGAGGGGGTACTACTTTTTTTTAATCTTTAATTGGTAAAGTATGTAGTATAATTTTACTTTGGCATAAGATGGAGTTGGTACAGTTTAACGAACCCATTTCCTAAATATTCACTTTAGATGTCTTATGTTGAGTATTTTATAATAGTGGAATTCTGGAAGTAATATAAATATTGTAGCAATCCTTTATATATCAACATGTGGGGTTAAGGATGATTGTGCTTTTTTGTGACTATATTCTTCTTCTAGTTTTCTTATTTTCTGCTCTATTCTTCTCTTTATTGTATATGTATGTATAAAAATTGAAAATGAGATTTTTCATGCATTCTTGATATCTCCAAAAAGCAAATAACATTTGAAATGGTTCTCCAGACCTAACATGCCTACAATTTATCGTACTTTAATATTGAAACTGTGAAAAGTTTGAATATCTATGAATGTAAATGCTAAGTTGTTAACATTGGTCTCCTAGTTTTGTTTCAATTCTCATAGCATCTTCTTTGGTGTTTGAAATACATATTCTCCTAGTTTTGTTTCAATTCTCATAGTATATGCATTGGTGTTTGAATTATATGGATTACGCTTTGAGTTCTTTCACTTTAGATAAATTATTTTGAATTTCGGATAAATAGAGCATGATTTTGTATTAAGCTTTGAGTTCTTTCACTTTGGATAAATTCTCATGGTATCTTCTTTGGTGTTTGAAATACCTATTTTCCTTCGTTCTTTGACTTTGGATAAATTATTTTGAACTTGTACTAATTTGGTGTATTTTCCTTGATGCACGTGATTTCATTGAATCCATTGGACTCCATTCTCCCCCTTGGCATTTATGGGATCAAATCCCACTTCTCCGAGTCAAAATTTCATGCAGAAGTCCCCAAAAATGAACCAAAGGAAAAGAAACAAGGCTGGTATACACCTGTATACAATTGATATACGTTGGAAGCAGCATGTGCACACTATTACACCGTGCACAATAAAAATGGAGAGGAAATAAGCAGGTTTTCACGCAGATATATACACTGTATATGTAGTGATGTACAGTTAAACATGAAGAAAATTGGGACTGATATACATGTGATATACATTCTGGAAATGGATCCAAAGTCCATAAAAGAATGAGAAAAGGACATGGGCTGACCACTTTGAAAAGAAATGGCCTACAATTTGAAATTATGGACAATTGGAGCCAGTCGGCCCCAATTTATTTCTCTTTTTTAGCCATTTGGCTCAATTGGACACGTGCAATCTCTATATTCAATTGATACACTTCTATACCACATTAATACACTATTATACTACATTGATACACCTTTTAAAAAAGAGAAAGAAAATTTTATCCAGGCACATGAAGTCCCTATACCCAATTGATACTCTTCTATACCACATTGATATACTTTTATAACAAGAGAGAAGGGAAACCTATGCATGCATATGCAGTGTTCATATACTCAATTGATACTCTTTTATACTCGATTGATACACTTCTATACCACATCGATATAATGTATATACCTCATAAATACACCTTTTACTGAGGAAATTTGTGCCAGTATATACAATAATTGCAAATAAAGATTGTATAGAATGTATAGAAATTATGTAATTATCATATGGAATGGGTATATAAACTGTAAAGTTATTGTACAAAATATATTTTTTATGGTGTATTCAAATTATATCATTGTTATATAAAAACATAAAATAAAATAAATAGCATCATCAACTAGCTAGAAAAGAATAACTACAAACTTATATTTGATTGTTTAAACAATAAAGAGCAAATTATATTTTTTTGTACTAAACCAACAGGAAAATGAAACTGGAAAAAAAGCTGAAAAAAAGTAAAATGACAACTATAAAAACCAAAAATAAAAAGAAGAAGAAGCGGAAGAAGCTTACCAAAGTTGGTCGCTATTTGGTAACCAAATGCGGCTATAAATTGGAAATTAAACATATGGCTATTATTTGAGATTAGTTTCAGCCGAGTTAAGCGTATGGAATGGCTATTCACCGAATTTTTAGTTTTAGTGGATATTTTTAAGATATTATTTTAATTTCAGGTGTTATTTTTATCCTTTCCCCTAAAAGAATACAACCCAAGGTTGGACAAATCAAAATGGGCCAAAAGCCCAATCCAAACTTCTTTTTATTTATTTGTGTAATTTTTAATTTATTTATTCATTTCCTTTGTAATTCATATGTGATATTTATGATTCTAACTTTAATTGACAAATTAATCTAGATGAATCCCCTAAGACATTACCATTTTATTTTATCATGGCTTTTGGTCAATTCGTAATTTTCTCACCTAACTTATCTCATCTAAATGAATTAAAGCGGTTCTTTCGATTCTTCTTCCTAAAACTAATCTTAAAAGAAAAAGAAAGAAAATTGTCAAGCATTTTATTTTCTTATATGACGTTTGTCTTGTTCATATGGCTAATAGCCTACTTGGGTTAAAGTAATTTTCTCCAAATCAAAGAAATTAATTTTCTGGTGATTTTTTTTAACTTCCCATATTCAATAAAATACTCTTAACACGATATTCCCTTAACATTCTCTAAATGTGTTATTTATAGAAAAATCGATCCTTTTTTTTTTATAATAATAATAATAACAACAACAACAACAACAACAACAACAACAACAACAACAACAACAACAACAACAACAACAAAAAATTAATTATGTAAATTCTTTTTTTATCATAAAAACACAAACTTATTTCCTTCGTGAGTCTAAGTGTGTAACCTAGTTTAAATGGGTTTATCTTTAATTAACACATTCGTAATTTTTCTTAAAATAATTATGAGTTAAGTGGAATTTTCTCAATTAGAATATTTCTTGATTTTTTTATTTATTTTTTTCTCAAATTCTAATTTGTCGTGATTAATTATGAATTAAGTAAAATATTTCTCAGGTAGAATATTTTTTGTAATATTTCTAAAAAAATAATCATAAATTAGGCAGAATATTTCATAATTCTTTACGATTAGATTAAGTGAAACATGATGTAACTTTTTCTAACTCAAGTAGACTATTTCTTGTTTGAATAAACAAATGGCAATTTTAAACATGTAAATAAATAATTTTAATATTTTAAAAATCAACCTGTTCATAAAGTTAGTCACCCTTATTTTAATTAGTCCAAAAAATGATCTTTTGGTGAACTGTTTTTAAATGGACGCTCCTAAGTGCCTTAAAAACCTTTTTAGGGCATTAATTGAACCCTTACTCAGTTTCTCTAATTTCAAAGATTTATTTCTATATTTGATTCTTTGAAATTTTCTCTAAGTTTTTCTTGATATTTTCTATAACAAAGTGCCGACTCTGTAATTTCTTTAGAATTATTTCAAAATATTTTCTTGAATTTTTGAAATAGTTTTAAAAAGTTCAAAATAATTTTTCTTTCAAATGAGATCCGAAAAATGGATAAAACAGAAATGGCGACTCTGCTAGGGACTTATCTAGGTCCTAACCAAAAAGAATTTTCTAACTTGTTGTGGCTAATTATTATGTGTTTATTTGTTTAAATTTCATATAAACTATCATTCCGTTCATATTTTCTTCCATTAAAAAAAACTGACTCAATCACACATACACATGAGGTGTGTTTCGTGCACCCGTAAATTTCTTTCAAATTCTAAATTTTAGGAGAATTGGCGTATCCGCGGTGTGTCTGGATCTTTTTCCGCGTGACGCGTAGTGAATTCAGCTTAACCCATTTGATCGGTATGATCAGTGACAGATTCAACTTAGTCTAGTATAGTTTAAGAAAAAGAATCAGTTCAGAGTCTTTCAGTTGGGAGTAGGACTTAGCACCGAGCGAATCTAGGGATGGGGACTCACCTGTTAGAGAGGACTTAGATGCCTAGTAGCAATCCCTAAGTTCCAGAATTACGTAGCCAGCGTAGGTATGAGATGTCACCCGTTAGATAGGACTGACATACCTAGGGATCACCCATTAGTATATTATATATATATATAGGACTGATCCCAAGGGTCACTCATTAGATAGAACTGAATTCACAAGAGAGGTCTTTACCCGTGGCACGGTACTGACACCCTTCCAATTGAGGTTACAGGTTGGACCCCAACTTAGCTAAAAGGGGCATGTCGGTTAGACGACTACTTCCTACAGTCTCAGTAAAGAAACTTAGTTCAGTAGTACAGAGTAAGGACTATCAGATATAGTCAATTATTATGTTTATCAACAGACTCAGAGATCACGCGCTAGATAGGACTGATCTCAAATTCAGTTAATTAGCTTCAGTATCATCAGATTTAGAGATCACCCGCTAGATAAGAGTGATCTCAGATTAAGCCAAATCATATTCATTATCAGTATATATAGAGATCACTCGCTAGATGGGACTGATCTCAGATTTGAGTCGAGTATTCCCATTATCATTAAGTTTAAGAGGTCACCCACCAGAGAGGATTAATCTCAACTTTAGTACCCAGTTATCAATATCAGAAGATTAAGTTATTCAGTATCTCAGTATTAGTAGTAAGTTCAGACATCAGTAAAGCAGTATGTAAGTCTTAGTATTCAGTGTCATGATGAATTCAGTTATGGTTTGTGCATTCATGCATATGTCCTAATTCAATACTCTCATGTTATTCGGTTAAGTAATTTTTCATGCATAAGCCCTTGCATTTATCCTTACCTCATCTTGAATACTCAGTACATTCCCACGTACTGACGTATTTGCGCTATGGTTTTTTACTTTACACCATAGGTTTAGAAGCACGAGATCCAGAGCACCCTTAGAAACCCAGTACCAATCAGCAGAAGTAGGCATAGCAGTGATTTCTCATCATTCGAGGATAGTTCTTATTTTATTTTATTACTAGTTTCAGTATATCAGTAGTTAGAGTTAGTTGGGAACATGTACCATCAACTCCTTATTTAGACAGTTTAGAGGCTTTCAGACTAGTTATTCAGATAGATGTTTTAGTAATGATGTTGATAGACTTTATCCATATTTACTTAGTTGTATTTTATGAATTTGAACCTTATGGCAATTTTTCGCTAGTTTTTCGCATATATTTTGTTATATTATGCAGCTCAATTATAAGTACCAGAAAAGGGTTAGCTTGTGGTCCTTCGGGGTTATGAGCACCATGTGGCATTCTGATTCCAGAAAATCAGGGCGTTATAGAAACCTAATACCAGGGTCCGGCCATAAATCCATGAAACTCGTGCGAACACCAACCTCTTTCAGATTTGAATTTGTGGTCGGACAAAAATTAGAAACATCAAACTCCCTTTGCCAGGGTTACTTTTATCCACCCTACCCAAAGGGAGGGCACAGTTGTTGACATCTAATTTTTGCCCTCACTGACTGGATTTATTATTGAGATTCTTTGATTTTAAATAAAATTATAGCATTTATTTTATCCGAATAAAAGATTTTCAAAGTATTTATGTAATACCCTGAATTTTTCTTAGCTTAGATTCATCCCTTAACTGTTAAGGAAGAGATTCTAAAGTGAATATTAATTATTTCATGTGAAATTCTTTATATTTAGACTTCCCATTGTATGGGAAATTGAATAAGCTTTCCGACAATATAAAATTTGCCTAAATCCGATAACCGAGTAAGAAGTTATGTCTATTTTATGTTCCAGTCATAAAACTCCGCGATTTGGGCCCTTAGCACATCGCGGAGAAGCGTAAAATCATAATTATCAATTTTTAGTGAGACTCCACAATTTTGGCGTGTTGCAGAGAGGTCTATTTTCCCATTTGTCAATTTTTAGTAGTCCAACGCTATAGTGGCGTATCGCGCCGAAGGCCAAAATGACATTCCTATAGGGCACCACGATGGTGGCGCGTCGTGTTGAAATTTCAGGTCCTAATTTTCAAAATCCAGTGGGACAACGCGATAGCCTCAGAGGACCCCAATTTCCCAGTCGTTAATTTCCAGTGAGCCACCGCGATAGTGGCGCGTCGCGGTGCCCATTAAATCGGGACCCAGTTATGTTTTTCCAGCTTCATTTAGGCATTTTAAAAGGGTATTTTGGACAATTACTAAGCCCTCAATCTATCCAAAACACAAGATTAATCATATCCTAAGCCTATTATGCTCATTATTCATCATCCTCTACAAAAGAAAAACCCTAGAAACCAAGAGCTTATTCTACAAGAAATCAAAATCCTCCATTGATTCTCCAAGAAAGCTTCAAATTGAGGATTTCCAATGTAAGATAATCAAGAGCCCATCATCAAAAACTCACTAGGAATCCAAAATTCAAGTTTTCTTCATCTAAGCACCAATTAAGGTATGTGGGGTTATGAACAAGGATACTCCTTTCATCCTTGTGCCCAAAACTTATTTTAAATTACAAAGTTATTTGATTTTAAATGATTTTCCATGAAATTTAAATTAGGGTTCATAACCAATGTTGCCATTTACAAGATTATGGGATTTCAAGTGAATTATAAGTTGAATTACATGTTTAGTTTCATATTTTCATATTTTCATGCTTATTGCAGTAATTTCCAGATTTTAGGATGAATTATTATTGATTTTATTATCGACCATGATTACTATGATATTGTGACATGAGTTTGATACATGGGTTTTAAGCCCCAAGTTTATATGTTGAGATTTTGAGAAAAAAGATGCTTTAAGCATCTTATGAGTTGATTATTTCTATTTTACAACACAACTTTGATCTTTTGATCCTCAGTTTAGCTATAAAATCCACTTTACAGATTATTACAGATTACAAAACAACTTTAATTATAGCTTTACTCAAATAATTGCATAATTGGTTTTACATAAACCCTTATGTAAGTTTTAAAGTGGATTTCCAATAGAATAAGAGTAGCAAATAAAAGGGAGTAGTATTTCGCACCGAGCGGGAAGTGTGGGTTTGACACATTCTACTTCGATAGAACTACGTAGCCAATATAGGTATAGATTATCAGATTATTTCTATTTCTATATGGATGACAGATTTAGCTTATAATTAATCACATGGGTAGGTTATACTCCCTGGCAAGAGTATGACACCTCTCCCTAACATGAGGTTTCTTTCTTAGGAGTACGAGACGATGGACTGTATGTATCTCATATGGTTTATGTTGGTTAAAAGAACCTCCCTGCTAGAGAATGATATATAACTTTTTAAATAAAGTATTTTCCCTACTATTTTAAAGCTTACAGACTACAAATTTTAGAATAGAAAAGCTTATGGAAACTAAGTGTAATGGCTCACAGTTTATTTCAGATTATGCTTTACAGAAAAGATAATAGTTACAAATTTCAACTTTCAGATTTCAGAGTGAGTCCTTCTACGCTTGGACAATATTATTCAAAATAGAAGAATACAAGTTCATATTTTAGAACTAAATGTTATGGCTCACAAGATTTATAATGTATGTTTTGCTTCTTATTGCCACACATTTTAGTATCTCAGATATTCCAGCCTATGTGAGTCATTTACATTTCACATGCATTGTTTTTATAAATGATGATTATGAGATGATGTTTTACTTATGCATATCACTCCCATATTCTCAATATATCCTCAAAGTACTGATCCACATATATGTCTATGTTCTACATCATCTCATAATATATCTACAGGTGCTCAGTATCAGCAGCGTGAGTAGTTCGAGCATCTGCATCTATATTCCAGTTGGTTACTCATCATAGTTTCAGAACTTATTCTATCCATTCAGATTTTGCAGTTTATCAG
This sequence comes from Capsicum annuum, assembly GCF_002878395.1. Classification (NCBI taxonomy): domain Eukaryota; kingdom Viridiplantae; phylum Streptophyta; class Magnoliopsida; order Solanales; family Solanaceae; genus Capsicum; species Capsicum annuum. The sequence continues at coordinate 228,304,090 of NC_061113.1, forward strand.
TTTATGAGTTTTTAGCATTTCCTTTCAGATAGTTTGAGTTAGCTGGGGGTCTGTCCCAGTGACTCTATAGTTATTTGTAGTAGAGGCTTTTCAGACTACTAGTGTTGATACAGATTATTCAGTTTTGATGTTTTTAGATATTTTGTTTAGATTATTCTCAAGTATTATACATAATTTTTGTATTCAGTATGACTTTTATGTCTATATCTCTATTATTAGAAGAATTAGGCTCAGTAGTATACAGACAGGGTTGGATTAAGTCTACTCATAGTCTTGGGCACCGTGTGACTTTCGGGATCAGATTTTGGGGTGTTACAAACTTGGTATCTAAGACTATGGTTTAGAGAGTCCGAAGGATTCAGACAAGCCACGTTACATAGAGTCTTGATTATGGGCATGAAGCATGTCATACTTATGAACAAGAAGCTATGGAACGTTCTTAGGAAATCATCTCTTTCTTTCATGATCTATTGTGCTTACAGTATCTCTATCTACTTTTAACTCATGCTTTTATGTGATAGTTGTTGATCATGCCTCCTCATCGACATAATGCCCACAGAAACAATAACTAGCCACCCTAGCCTGTAGATCCTTTGATTGAGAATGTGGCACATGCAGAGTTTTGGGCTTCCTTTCAAGCACTAGCCCAAGTTGTGACAGCTAATGTCCAGGGAAACCATCAGGCTGCAGCCCTACCTCAGTAAGATGGGGACTTATCCACAACCATAATTCAAGATTTTATGAGAATGAACCCGCTAGAGTTCTTCAGGATGAAGGCAAGTAAGGACCAACAGTTGTATCTTATGAGGTGAAGAAGATCATCCAAATTATACATGTTTCTAAAGAGAAGAGTGTAGAATTGACATTCTATAGGCTGAATGATGTTACATATGACTAGGTAGTGATGTGGAAGAATAGTAGAGGGGAAAATGTAGCTCCCATAACTTGGCAGATAATTCAGGATGCATTTCTAGATAAGTTTTTTCCTATGTGAGATAAGAAAAGATAAGATAGAAGATTTTATGAACCTGAGGAAGGGATCGATAACAGTGAAGAAGTATTGCCTCAAGTTCAACCAGTTGTCTAAGTATGCCCCTGATCAGATGGCTGACCCAAGGTCAAGCATGAGTAAGTTCATGACTGGAGTGTCTATATTGGTGGTCAAGGAGTGTAGAACTACCATGCTTATTGGAGACATACATCTTGCTATATTGATGATGCATGCTTAGTAGATTGAGGTGGAGAAGTTGAGGGGAAGTGAGAGTGGAAATAAGAAGGCTAGAATAGGGTAGTTTGAGTATGTCCAGACTAGGTCTCAAGGAGAAAATTATTTGTAGTCTCAGAACCATTCATCTATGCCTGCATCTTCTTCAGCCAGTGCTCCTGCACTCAGAAATAGGCAAAAATAGAGGGGTAAGTCTTCCATGTCCAGATCCCAGAGTAGTGTGGGTGGTAGGCCCAATTACCCTATGTATGCTAATTGTGGTAAGAATCATCCCGGTGAGTGTTTGGCTGGTTAAAAGCTTGTTTTTGATATGGTAAGTTGGGTCACAACATTAGATATTGTCCACATGATAAGCAAGGAAATAGAGATGATCGTCCCCAGACTCATGATACTAGTGCACCAGCTCTTTTAGGTCACCTAGCTCTTCCTCAGGGCACATCATCCAGTACCAGTGGTGGTCAATTCCAGAATTGGTTTTATGCTTTACCATCCCGCCAGGAGCAGGAAGATTCACCAGATGTTGTTACGGGTATGCTTCGTGTCTTTCATCTTGATGTTTATTGTTGTTAGACCCTAGGTAGAGTTTCTCTTATGTGACCCCATTAGTTGCAGTAAATTTTAAGATAAGTTCTAAAAAGATCCCTGAGCCTTTCTTAGTTTCTACCCCAGTAGGTGAGTTAGTTGTCGCTGAGAAGATTTATAAAAAGTATCCTATTACTATTGTTTATAAGGTCATGTTCACAGACTTAATAGGGTTAGATATAGTTGATTTTGATCTTATTCTTGGTATAGATTAGCTTCATTCCTATTATGGATCTATAGATTCTCGCACCCATATGGTGAAGTTTCAGTTTCCCGATGAGCTAGTCTTTGAGTGGTCAGGTAATTCAGTGTCTCCCAAGAGTCGTTTCATATCTTATCTTAAGGCTAGAAAGTTGATATCTAAAGGTTGCATTTATCATCTTATTTGAGTTAAAGACACTAAGTCTGAGACTTCAATAATTTAGTGAGTCAGTGTAGTTAATGAGTTTCCTGATATTTTCCTTGAAGATCTCCCAGGGGTACCTCCCGATAGAGAGATAGAATTTGGGATTGACCTTCTTCCCGATACTCAGTCTAATTCTATCTCTCTTTATAGTATGGCTCTTGTAGATCTTAATGAGTTGAAAGAGTAACTCAAAGATCTTTTAGATAAAGGTTTCATAAGGTATAGTATTTCTCCATAGGGCACTCCCATCTTATTCGTGCGAAAGGAAGAAGGTTCTTTATGTATGTGCATTGACTATCGTCATCTAAATAAGGTCACAGTCAAGAACAAATATCCTCTTCCTAGAATTGATGAATTATTTGACCAACTTCAAGGTGCCAATTATTTTTCAAAGATAGACGTTAGATCCGGCTATCATCAGCTTAAAGTAAGGGAATGTGATATTCCAAAGACAGCCTTCAAAATCCGTTATGGTTATTTTGAGTTTCTTTTTATGTCCTTCGGGCTAACCAATGCCCCAATAGCCTTCATGGACTTAATGAACAGAGTATTCAAACAGTATATGGACATGTTTGTCATAACATTTATAGATGATATCCTTGTCTACTATCGTAGTGAAGATGATCATGCTGACCATCTTAGAATTGTGTTGAAAACTCTTAGAGATCACCAGTTGTTTGCCAAATTTATCAAGTGTGAATTTTGGCTAAGGTTAGTAGCTTTCCTTGGTCATATTTTTTCAAGTGAGGGTATTAGAGTTGATCCCCAAAAGACAAAAGCAGCGAGAAATTGGCCTAGACCTATCTCTCCATCAGATATTAGGAGTTTCTTAGGTCTAGCTGGTTATTACAGACATTTTGTTGAAGGCTTCTTATCTATTGCATCTCCTATGTCTAGATTGACCCAAAAGAAAGTTAAGTTCTATTGGTCAGATTCCTGCGAGAAAAAACTTTAGGAGTTGAAGACTCGACTCACTTCAGCCCCAGTCCTAGTATTACCCGATGGTACAAATGGTTTTGTGGTGTATTGTGATGCCTCCAGAGTTGGTTTAGGATATGTGTTGATGAAAAAAGGTAAGGTTATTGTCTATGCCTCTAGAAAGCTTAAGCCTCATGAAAAGAATTACCCAACCCATGACCTTGAATTAGCTGCTGTGGTGTTTGCCTTGAAAATTTGGAGACATTATCTGTATAATGTACACGTTGATGTGTTTACAAATCACAAAAGTTTGTAGTATGTGTTTACTCAGAGGGAGTTGAATCTCCATCAAAGAAGGTGGTTGGAGTTGTTAAAGGATTATGATATAAGTGTGTTGTATCATTCGGGCAAAGCCAATGTAGTAGCAGACTCCCTTAGTAGATTGTCAATGGGCAGTGTTGCTTATATGAAGGATGATAAGAAAGAGTTAGCTCGTGAAGTTCATCGTTTAGCTAGATTGGGTGTAAGATTGGCTGAATCAGTTAAGGGGAATGTTTGGGTTCAAAGCAGTTCCAAATTTTCCCTAGTTTTAGAAGTGAAGGAGAAGCAAGACATGGATTCTAGTTTGGTCAAACTAAAGGAGTCGGTTAAAGGCCAAAAGGTGGAGGTTTTCTCCCAAGTGGGAGATGGCATGGTGAGATACCAAAGTAGATTGTGTGTGCCTTATGTTGATAATTTAAGATAGTGGATTATGGTGGAAGCACATGGTGCGCGTTATTCTATTCATCCCGGTGCTACCAAGATGTACCGTGACTTGCGGGAAACTTATTGGTGGAGTGGTATGAAGAGAGATATAGTAGAGTTTGTAGCTAAGTGCACAACTTGTCAACAGTTTAAGGTAGAGCACCAAAGGCCTGGTGGTACATTGCAAGAGTTTGGTATCCCCACTTGGAAGTGGGAAGAGGTGAATATGGACTTTGTGACTGGTTTACACCATTTGCGTCATCATCATGATTTGATTTGGGTTATTGAAGATAGATTGACTAAGTCAGCATATTTCTTGCCAGTTCACACTTCCTATATAACTGAAGATTATGCTAAGTTGTATATCCGAGAAATAGTTAAATTGTATGGAGTTCCCTCATCTATTATCTCAGATAGGGATACTCAGTTTACCTCTCAGTTTTGAATAGTTTTTTAGAAGGTTCTTGGTACCCAGGTTTATCTCAGTTCAGCTTTTCATCTACAGATAGATGGTCAAGCAGAAAGGACCATTCAGACTTTAGAAGATATGTTAAGATCTTATGTTCTTGATTTCAAAGGTAGTTGGGATGAACATTTGTCGTTGATTGAGTTCACTTATAATAACAATTATCAAGCTAGCATTCATATGGCTCCATTTGAGGCTCTCTATGGGCGGAGAAGTAGAAATCTGGTTGGTTGGTTTGAAGTGGGTGAGGCTGCTTTAATTAGACCAGACATGGTGTCTGAAGCCATAGAGAAAGTTTAGTTAATTAGAGAGAGATAGAAAGCAGCCCAGAGTCGTCAGAAATCTTATGCAGATGTGAGAAGAAGAGACTTTGAGTTTGATGTTGATAATCTAGTGTATTTGAAAGTTTCACCCATGAAAGGGGTGAAGAGATTTGGAAATAAGGGGAAACTTAGTCCCTGCTATATAGGTCCCTTTCGTATTTTAAGTCGTGTTGAAAGGTAGCATATGAGCTTGAGCTACTCACAGATTTGTCCTCAGTTCATCCGGTGTTCCATGTGTCCTTGTTAAAGGAATGCATGGATGATTCAGCTATTGTAGTTCCTCTAGAGGATACCGATGTTCAAAATAGCCTTTCTTATGAAGAAGTTTCAGTAGAGATTCTTGATCGTCAGATTCGTAGACTAAGGAACAAAGCGGTTCCCTTGGTCAAAGTCTTATGGTGAAATCAGTCCGTTCAGGGTGCTACTTGGGAACCTGAAGAAGACATGCGTACCAAGCATCCTTATCTCTTCTCCAAGAACTCAGATTCAGCCTAAGGTAATAGTTTCCTTCATTCAGTTCTTTTCCTCATTCTCAGATTCAACAATATAGTTATTTTCATGAGAATTCATACATTTTCAGATCAGTTCAGTAGCTCATTATATTTGAGATTTAGTTACTCAGTTAATCTCAGTTGTGCATGGTAGCTTATAGCCTTAGATTCCTCAGTATTTTTAGCTTAATTAGCCACATTCGAGGACGAATGTTCCCAAGGGGGATATATTGTAATACCCCAAACTTTTCTTAGCTTGGATTCATCCCTAGAATGTTAAGGGAGATCTTCCAAAGTGAGTATTAATTATTTTGTGTGGAATTTTTTAGATTTAGACCTCCCATTGTGTGAGAAATTGAATGAGCTTTCTGACGATATAAAATTTGCCTAAATCCGATAACCGAGTAAGAAGTTATGGCGATTTTAAGTTCTAGTCGTAAAACACCGCAATTTGGGCCCTTAGCGCATCACGGAGAAGCGGAAAATCATAATTGTCAATTTCCAGTAAGACTCTACGATTTTGGCGCATCGCGGAGAGGTCTATTTTCCTATTTGTCAATTTTCAATAGTCCAACGCTATAGTGGCGCGTTGCGCCGAAGGCCAAAATGGCATTTCTATAAGGCACCGCAGTGGTGGCGCGTCGCGTTGAAATTCCAGGTCCCAATTGTCCAAATCCAGTGGGACAACACGATATCCCCGTATCACAGAGGACCCCAATTTTCCAGTTGTCGATTTTCAATGAGCCACCGCGATAGTGGCCCATCGCAGTGGCCCATTAAATCGGGACCCAGTTATGTTTTTCCAGCTTTGTTTAGGCATTTAAAAGGGTATTTTGGATAATTCCGAAGCCCTCAATCTGCCCAAAACACAAGATTAATCATATCCTAAGCCTATTATGCTCATTAGTCATCATCCTCTTCAAAAGCAAAACCCTAGAAACGAAGAGCTTATTCTACAAGGAATCAAAATCCTCCATTGATTCTCCAAGAAAGCTTCAAATGAAGGATTTCCAAAGAAAGATAATCAAGAGCCCATCATCAAGAACTCACTAGGAATCCAAAATTCAAGGTTTCTTCATCTAAGCATCAATTAAGGTATGTGGGGTTATGAGAAAGGATACTCCTTTCATCCTTGTACCCAAAACTTATTTTAAATTACATAGTTATTTAATTTTAGATGATTTTCCATGAAATTTAAATTAGGGTTCATACCCAATGTTGCCATTTACAAGATTATGGGATTTCAAGTGAATTATAAGTTGAATTACATGTTTAGTTTCATATTTTCATATTTTCATGCTTATTGCAGTAATTTCCAGATTTTGGGATGAATTATCATTGATTTTATTATCGAGCATGATTACTATGATATTGTGACATGAGTTTGATACATGGGTTTTAAGCCCCAAGTTTATATGTTGAGATTTTGAAAAAAATGATGCTTTAAGCATCTTATGAGTTGATTATTTCAGTTTTACAACAAAGCTTTGATCTTTTGATCCTCAGTTTAGCTATGAAATTCACTTTACAGATTACAAAACAACTTTAATTACAAATTTACTCAAATGATTGCATAAATGGTTTTATATAAACCCTTATGCAAGATTTAAAGTGGATTTCCAATAGAATGAGAGTAGCAAATAAAAGGGAGTAGTATTTCGCATCGAGCAGGAAGTGTGGGTTTGGCGCATCCTATTTCCACAGAACTACGTAGCCAACGTAGGTATAGATTATTAGATTATTCCCATTTCTATATGGATGACATATTTAGCTTATGATCGATCACATGGGTAGGTTATACTCCCTGGCAAGAGTATGACACCTTTCCCCAATGCGAGTTTCTTCCTTAGGAGTACGAGACGTTGGACTCCATGTAACTCACATGGTTTATGTCGGTTAAGAGAACCTCCCTGGTAGAGAAAGATATACAACTTTTTAGATAAAGTATTTTCCCTAAAGTTTTAAAGCTTACAGACTACAGATTTTAGAATAGAAAAGCTTATGGAAACTAAGTGTAAAGGCTCACAGTTTATTTCAGATTATGCTTTAAAGAAAAGATAATAGTTACAAATTTCAACTTTCAGATTTCAGAGTGAGTCCTTCTACATTTAGACAATATGATTTAAAATGGGAGAATACAAGTTCAGATTTTAGAACTAAATATTATGGCTCACAAGATTTATAATGTATGTTTTGCTTCTTATTGCCACACATTTCAGTATCTCAGATATTCCAACCTATGTGAGTCATTTACATTTAGCATGCATTGTTTTGTAAATAATGATTATGAGATGATGGTTTACTTATTCATATCACCCTCATATACTCAGTACATCCTCAAAGTACTGATCCACATATATGTCTATGTGCTACGTTGTCTCATAATGTATCTACAGGTGCCCAGTATCAGCAACATGAGTAGTTCGAGCATCTCCATCTATATTCTAGTTGGTGAGTCCTCATAGTTCAAAAACTTATTCTATCCATTCAGATTTTGCAGTTTATCAGTTTATGAGTTTTTAGCATTTCCTTTCAGGCAGTTCGAATTAGCTGGGGGTCTGTCCCAGTGACTCTCTAGTTATTAGTAGTAGAGGCTTTTTAGACTATTAGTGTTGATATAGATTATTCAGTTTTGATGTTTTCAGATATTTTGTTCAGATTATTCTCAAGTATTATAGACAATTTCCATATTCAGTATGACTTTTATGTCTATATCTCCATTATTACAAGAATTAGTCTTAGTAGTATACAGACAGGGTTAGCTTAAGGCTACTCATAGTGTTGGGCATCGTGTGACGTCTCGGGATCATATTTCAGGGTGTTACAATTTATCTAGGTAATTTTGTTATCTTAAAGTAACAATTATATGTTTTTGTATTCATATATACGGAATCATATAATTTTTTTTACAAAAAATTAAATTTTAATCAAGGGTTATCTTGAAAATTAATTCAAATGGTTAAAATTTTAATCCAAATATACTTAGGTTTCAAAAATTATTTATTTTGAAAAATATTTGTTGGATTTTATCAAATGAAGAAGCTCGGAATTAGAGGAGGTATTAAGTCGTATCGAATTTTGATTTAATTTAGTCAATCTATTAGATCTGACCATAATTAAAATTAAATTAGCTACAATTGCAATTAGCCAATTAATTTTCAATGTTGGCCAAAGTTTAAATAGAATTGGCCAAATCCTAAACTACCCTTCCCAAAATAACTTAATCTATCCATCTCCCAACCTATTTAATTAACCACCGGCCCACTCCACCAATAACACATCTGGACCACCAAAATAATAATAATCACTAGCCCGCCCAAATCCCTCAACCCAGCACCCATCAACAACCCAACAATACTCAACAATAACAGCCACAACAACAATTTAACCACCGACCCAGGCCCAACAAATGGCCATGACCCAGCCCACATCCCCTTTCCATCTCCAATAACGTCCAATACACAACAACGACTCCAATCCAGCGTACACTTTCATCAATACATCAACACACAACAACTTTAGCAATAATTCACAACGACGACACCCAGCAAATCGACCCCATAAAATTCGACGACCAACCTGCACCAGAACCTGATCCCGGCTGCCTGACCCGTAACTTGAACCCAGCCACCTGCAATACCCACTAATTAAACCCAAAAACGACTACAACTACCACAGAAGCCACAAATACATTCATTTTTCAAAGACGATATGGCCCAATTAACACTAAAAATAAGAAAAAGGGAAAAGAATAATTACAAACAACATTATTATTACTCAAATTGACACTATTAGCGTGTGCCTTTCACTCTTTACTTTCTCAAACTGTTGCATATTTGTATTTCCTTTATCTTAGAAGAACAAAAACAT